>NC_056737.1:601429148-601729148 GCF_019279795.1 Protopterus annectens
AGGCCATGTAGAAGGCTTTCCGTACAATGGAAGCAACATGGTGGTCAAAAGTCAGGTTGCTATCAACCTGGGTGCCCAAATCCCTCATGACTGAGTGAGTGCTTAGGATGTTGTTATTAATGTGATAATTTGTGGGGATGTCACTCTCCCCAAAGGGGATGATGATGCATTTTTTAGAATTCAGCTTGAGGCCATGTTTCTGGCACTGGCCATTTGTCTGAGTGAGACCTTCTTGGAGGATGTCCAGATCACTAGAGGAACTGATGACAGCACCCATCTTGCAGTCATTTGAAAATGTAGTCAGCCATAGCACACTGGTTTTGGCCTTCACCTCAGAAAAGTATATCCCAAATAAGAGAGGCCCCAATACCGAACCCTGGGGTATGCTGCTTGTTACGGGTCTACTGCTTGAGGTGTCTTCCCCTATTTTGACTATGTGGGTTCTATCAGTGAGCCAGTTTGCTACCCATCTGGTAACATATACATTGATGACATATAGATGGTTGAGTTTATCTATTATGCCCGGGTGGGGAATAGTGTAAAAGGCTTTGGCCAGGTCAATGTAGGTGGTCTGCACCATCTTCTCCTTGTCCAGGGCTTTGGAGACTGTCTCAAAGTAGTCGTTCAAATTTAGCAGACATGACCTCCCCTTGATGAAGTCAAACTGTGTGGGATCAAGTGTTTGGAGGTTGCCGATGTCCTTTTAATGAGGTCCATAATAATCCATTCCATGGCCTTGCAGACAAAGTTATATAATTTCCTGGATCGGAGGACGCCCCACCTTTGTGTAAAGGGATGACAGTGGCTGTCCTCCACTCAGTTGGGATGAAGCCAGTACTCAGGCTTTGGTTGAATAGGGTGCCTAATGGTACTGCAAGTTCTTGCCTGAGTTCATGTATGATGCAGCTTGATTTACTGATGGGGGGACAGAGGGGTACAGTTTTTGCTGAATGCATCAGCCAGCATGTTTGCTATATGTACAGCATTTGTATATGTGGTGTTCTTGGCCACCAGTTCTGAAGACACACACACACACACACACACACACACACACACAGACACACAGACACACAGACACACAGACACACAGACACACAGACACACAGACACACAGACACACAGACACACACCTCCCCTTCCTAAATGTTAAAGTGCCAAAGGACATTTGAGCAGTTTCCTGCTGTGATTGATAGCTTATAACAACTGGCTATTCTCGAGTATTCAAGTACTGTTGCCCTGTACTAGCCTTTTCCTACTGGCAGTTGGACACTTATTTTTGGTGCACCACATCCTCTTTCTTTCCTCAAATTTTAATTCATACTCCCCAGCAATTGGTAATACATTTTCTGGCAAACCTTCCAACTTAATTTCTCAGGAACTCGTGAGAATGCCAAATCTCTAAATAATTTCGACCAACAGGCTGTAAAACACAGAACTTTGTTGTTCTTAAATAGCACTATATAAACCAACAAAGTAGCACTGAGTAAAGATCCTTCCACCGATATACAAAATCCAATAGTCCAAGAACAGAAGAGGCTCAACATGACCAATTGAAAATAAATAAAAAAACTTTAATACTGCAGCAAGTAAGCGCTTTCACGTTTCAAGAACGCTTCATCAGACATAAATAACTGCCATAAAATCAGACCATTTAAATACTATTCAAAAGCACAATCAACCAATCAGAAATATGAATCAATTAGTATTATACTAGTCTGATGAAGCGTTCTTGAAACGTGAAAGCGCTTACTTGCTGCAGTATTAAAGTTTTTTTATTTATTTTCAATTGGTCGTGTTGAGCCTCTTCTGTTCTTGGACTATTAAATAGCACTATGATGCACTTAAATGAAAGAAGTTATGTACTCACCATAATGTTCCATTCGTGTTGTCCATTTTCGCCTTTATTCTTACTTGACTGGGTTTGGATCCGATCCTCGGATCCATCTCAGCCTTTATTTTTAAGCTCAAGGTCCTCTGTCAGCTCGTGGCTAACTCCCTATCCCAGCATGCACTGGAACCATCCTCAAATCTTGTTTGTCCCAAATTTATAATCGTATTGCCTAACTCCAAGGAAGGACTCAGAGGCTAATGAAGAAGGGCAGAGATCAAGGGGATCCAACTGACTAGACCCAGTCTTCTAGGAGTAAAAAAAAGGAAGGGAGAAGGTGGGTGGGATGTAAGAATAAAGGCGAAGATGGACAACACACATGGAACATTATGGTGAGTGCATAACTTCTTTATGTGATGTTGTCCTATCTCGCCTTCATTCTTACTTGATTGGGACAGCGTATGTAGCAGCCTGATTTTTGTGTGGCTCATGGGAGCATATTCCTCAGAACCATGGATCCAAAGGAAGCCCTACTCCTGGAGGCCAAATCGACTTTGTAATGAGTTATAAAAGTATAGATGTTAGCCCATGTTGCTGGAGCACAAATACTGTCAATAGGCACCTTAGCCAGAAAGGCTGATGAAGTAGCAATGTCTCTTGTAGAATGAGCCTTGACTTTTTGCTGAATTTATTTATTCTGAGACTTGTAAACAAACGCTATACAATCTGACAGCCATTTAGAAAGCATAACTTTAGACACACGGGATCCTTTCTTTAAATCTGAAAAGGAAACAAATAGTTGATCAGATTTCTGGAATTCAGCAGTTCTGTAGGTAAAAAGTAACTGTCTATGTACATCCAACTGATGCAACAAGTACTCTGCTTTGTTTTCATAATTTAGGAAGAAAACTGGTAACTGAATACATTGGTTCAAATTTGTTGCTGAAACCACTTTAGGTAGAAAAGAGGAGTTTGTTCATAAAGACACCCTGTCTCTATGGAAAAGGAAATATGGGGGATTTATGGTCAACGCTTGCAATTCTGATACTCTTCTACCAGAGGTGATAGCCACCAGGAAAATGGTTTTCCAGCTCAAAAATTTTAATTCACAAGATGATGCTGGTTCGAAGGGTGGAAATACTAAACAAGATAGAATGGAATTCAGATCCCAAGCCGCTGGAGGGTCCTTAATAGGTGGTCTTAATAAAAATGCACCTTTGAAAAAAGCCTTACATAGCTTATGAGGTATTATAATAGTGCCACTGTCTCCCAAATGGAAGTTTGAGATCGCTGCTAGCTGAACCCTAATAGTAGCTGCAGCTGCACCTTCACAGAATAGTTTTAACTAGGAAGTCTAGGATGAAACTAATAGGAGCAGAAAGGGGATCAATGCGGTTATAGGCAGCCCATAAATAGAATCTTCTCCATTTGCTTTTGTAAGTCTTCATTTTTGAAGCCTTATGAGAAGAAATTAATATGTGTTTAACCTGAGAGGAGAGAGGTGGAAGCCTGGCTATCGTTGGAATCACAGCAGCCATGCTGTCAGTCTGAGGGACTGAAGGGATATGTGGAGCGTTCCTGATGCATGAGTCAGAAGGTCTGGAACCGGGTCCAGAACCCATGGCTCTTCCCGAAGATGAGACCACAGAAAGGGGAACCAGATTTGGCGAGGGCACTATGGAGCAATAAGTATCAAGTCCCTTCCCAAACAACTGGTTTTCTGATGGACTTTGGGAATTAATGGAAGGGGGGGAAGGGGTAGAGGAGACCCGGGGGCCTATCGTGTACAAGTGCATCCCTTGGTGACTCCCCCCGAGGGAGGATGAGGGCAAAGTAGCTGCTGCACTTGGTATTCATGGATGTTGCAAACAGGTTGCAGCAAGGCTGGCCCCATTTTCGAAAAAGTTTTTCAGCTACTTCCTTTTTCAGGGACTACTCGTGAGGCATCAGAATCACTCTGCTGAGTCTGTCCACGATTACACTGAATTTCCCCGGGATGTGCACTGTTATCAGAAAGTGTTGGGAGGAAGATGCCCACTGCCATACTCTCAGGGCCTCTCAACATGGGGGGTAAGATATGGTCTCTCCTTGTTTGTTTATATACCATATGACTGACATGTTGTCCACCTGGATTGCAATGGTTCCTAGGGGGAGAGAGTCCTCGAATGCTTGCAATGCTAAAAGCACCACTCTCTTCTCTAGGACATTGATGTGCAAGTGGGCCTCGTGGTTCTGCCAGGTGCCTTGGACTGTCCTTCCAGATAACACCCCCCCCCCAATCAGGAAGGCATCCGTGGTCACCGTGGCCACTGGTTGAGACTGAACAAACAGCTAACCTACACTCACTTGAGTGTAGTGTAGCCACCATCAAAGATCCTTTTTGCAAGTGTCTGTTATGATTATCTTGTGAGACATTGGTAGTTCTTGCATCGACCACTGAGTGGATAGCAACTACTGAACAATCCTCATATGTAGACATGTTAGGGGAACTAAAACTATTGCTGCCACCACAATCCCTTGAGATTTGAGAACTATCCTCGCTGGGGCTTTCTTTCTTCACAAAAGATCTCTCACCTGGTACCTTAGAGATTAGACTCTTTCTGGTGGGAGTCTCGCCCTTCATTTGTGTTGAATCTAATTCTGCCCTTATGAATACCACATGCTGAGAAGGCACTACAGCAGATTTTTTGTAGTTTATGGTGATCCCTAGGCGGGAGCAGAGTTGCAAGGTTGTATTTCTGGCCTTGATTAGCAGATGCCTGGTCGTGGCAGTCAAGAGTCAGTTGTCCAAGTATAGACACACCTGAAATCCTAAATGTCTCAAGTGAGCTGCTACTACTGCCATACATTTGGTGAGCACTCGGTGGGCTGTAGTGAGGATAAAGGGAAGAGCTCAAAACTAGTAGTGACTGGCTCCCAGCCAAAAGCACAAATATCTCTTGGATCGCCTGTCCATTTTTATGCGGTAATATGCATCTTGGAGATCTATACAGCACATTCAATCATCTTTTCCCAGGAATGGGAGTATCGACTGCAGTGTCACCATCCGGAATTTACTCTTCTTTACTGATTTGTTTAGAATGTTGAGATCCAGAATGGGTCTCCAGTTCCATGTTTTCTTTGGAACTAAAAAGAATCTTGAGAAAGTTCCAAATCCTATCTGGTCTGCAGGGACTTCTTGGATGACTCTTTTGTCTAACAACTTTTGAATCTCCAAAGTTGCCTACTCCTTCTGACTTGGTGGAACATATGGAACTTTTTTAATTTTTGGAGTGGGAAGGCAAAAAGGGATGACGTAACCTCTGGATATGATACTTTGTACCCATTTGTCTTTCGTTAGTTGTTGGCAGGGTTCTGCGTACAAAGATAAGTGACCCCCAACTGCCTCCAGAGCTGGACAATCGGGCCTCCTTTCATGAGTACTGAAAGAAGGGCCTACCAAAGAAAGATTCTCTGTTGCCCTGATTTTGCAGACCCCCTCTACCATGAGGTCAGCGTTTTCCATTATTACTTCCCCCTCTGCCCCTGGGGGAACTTTCACCACGTGTGTCCTGAAAAGATCTCTGTGATTTTTGGAACCACATTTTACCACTACCTTTCTGACCTATGGGATAATTCTAGTAAGCATGGAAAAATGGACGGACGCCTATGGCAGAGTTTTTCTTTCTTGTTCACACCTGTCAGTGTGTCCTTTACCTTAGGCCCGAACAAAGACGAGCCATCATAACAAAGGAAGACTTAAAGGGTTCCATGAAGTCACACAAGCACATCCAAGAATGTCTCCTTAGGGAAATTCCAAAACCCGCTACTCTACTTGCTTCATCAGCTGCATAGGAGATGAGTCTCATGGACGTGTTAACAACTGAGTTTAAAGTAGCGAGCTGAGAAGTTACTTTGTTGGCAACTTCTTCATCTACTGAACCCTGAAGGGTATCTCCTAGCTCTTTCAGGAAATCCCTCTACAGTCTCATAAAATGTATGAGGTAGTTTAGCAATCTGAGAGAACAGGCCACTGAAGAAAAAATGTGCTTTCTGTACCTGTCCATAGTCCTGGATTCCTTGTTCGTGGGATGGACAGAAGAAGATGTCTCCGAGAGTTCCTTTTTAGTGGCCACCAGCCACGACCATGGCATGGACTGGGACTCCCTTCGACAAAAGAGATTTGTCAGTGGGGATGTAATAAATTTATTTATCCTCCTAGGAGTAGGCTCCACAGAATCTGGGGACTCCCACGCCTTTCGAGAAACCAGCTCAAGGAGCTCATCGAATGGCGGAGACACCCAAGAGGTGGAAGAGTGAGACCAAAAGGCCTCGGGTATATAGACTCCTACACCAAAGGGTTAGTGGACTTCCAGTCACCTCTCTGTTTTAACATTTACAGAATGTCTCCAAAGGAGACATCATCGGGAGGTGACCGTGGGGACCCTTCTGCCTCATCGAGGTCCGTATCAGAAGTGATGGACTCCTCCTTAGAGTCTAAGTGCTTCCTCTTGCACATTTTCTTCTGAGGGGACCTCTTCAGAAGTGTATTCTGGGGAGGTTTTGGAAGAGTGGGGGGTACCCTGTGGGGTGTCCAGATGCCTAAGGACTCTGCGTTTCTGTGGTTGCAGGGGTAAAGAGGCAGGCACTGATGCTCTAGAGGGAGGAACATCCGTAGAGGACTGTGAACCGATCTGTGGAGGCAGCACCCTCCTCATGACCTCAAAGGCCCCCCGCCCCTGATCTGAAGGGATCCCTGGATGCAAAGAAACCGAAGGACCCTCCAGAACCAAGTACAACAGACCCAAGGCTGAGGTAGGAGCCAAACTCACCCGAGCTAAGGCCCAGAGAGGCAAAGTCAAATCTGACAGCTGTACAATCTGACTCACCTCCCTGGACCCGACTGAAGAGTATCGACTTCTAGACCCCTCCAGCTCCAGTGCAGCCAAGGAAGTCTGAGCCATGGTCGGATCTGTGGAACCCGTGGTGGGTCTTGGATCCAACACTTCCACTAGTACCAACTCAGGACCTTCCGACTCTGAAGCCAGTGGTTGGATTGGAGAAAGATTTGGACCAGAGGGAGTGGATGTGGTTGGATCCGAAGACCTGGAGGTCGGATCCAACAATAATGTGGCGAGTGCCGGTGTCTGTAACAGCCTCTGTACCACTAGATTCACATCATCATCTGAAAGACTCCTGGAAGATCAGGTTGAGCCAGTGGTAGACTTAATCTTCTGTAATACAGGAGATCTTAAAATAGGGGAGACTGGCTCCAAAGTTGGGCATCAGCTCATAAGCTCAAACTCCTCTGGCACCAAACAAGAAGGTGTCGGAGCCGATGGAGTTGTATCTGATACAAAAGATTTTGGATCTGAGGAGGACAGGAGACGAATGTTGTATGCCAGATCCAATGACGAAGAGGACAAAGGTCTTTTGCCAAATTTTGAAGATTTGTCTGACTTGTTAGACTTTGCAGAAGGGGACTCATCTGACCTAGAAAAAACAGACCTTTTTCCAGTGCCTCAGAGAAGGGGGTTTTAAGATTAGTTTATTTTTCCTTTCCAGGAGGGCTCTATGATTAAAAGAATGGCAAATAGAGCACGACTCCTGGAGATGGACTGCATCGAGGCAATAAACACAAAGGGTGTGTTTAACACTGAGAGGCATATTTTTGCTGCATCTCTCACACTTCTTAAATCCCACAGGTTTAGAATCCTTACCAGACATCTTATCAAAGATGAAAACAACAGTAACAAGGAAAAAGGAAGTTCACAACCCTCTAACTAAAATGGGTCCTAAGCAAAAAGGGATAAGAGACTTTTTTTTGGCTCAATCCTCTAAGTTAAACAGATCGAGTTACTAAAAACTACAGAACACAGAAAAATCAGAAAGTCTAAAAACAACACTGGCTAAACTAACATTTTTTTTTTTTGGCTCGGCCCTCTAACTTAAATGGTCAAGCTACTAAGGACACCACAACACAAATAAAAAATGACAAGCTGTACAGGATAAAAGGAAGGACACAGCCCTCTCACTTAAATGGGCTCTTGTACAGTTCTCTAATTTAAATTAACTGTACCAATTACAAACCAAGTACAGTGAATAACAAGATGGGAAAGGGAATAAACAAGAAACACTAGGCCTAGTGAAAAAAACAACGGCCAATATCAAAAAAACGGCCCAATATCACAAGTAGCAGTAAAAACCTACAAATTTATAGTAATCCAAGGGATAGTGACTAAAAAATAATCAAAAAGATCACAAAAAGAGTTATACTTAGCCAGGGCTAGCAGACGAACGCTTGATCTGTTTAGCGGCAAACAAGATCTGAGGATAGTTCCAGTGCATGCTGGGAAAGGAAGTTAGCAACAAGCTGGCAGACGACTTTGAGCTTGAAAATAACGGCCGAGACGGATCCGAGGATCGGATCAAAACCCAATCAAGTAAGAATGAAGGCGAGACAGGACAACATCGCATCAATTTTTGCATCAACAAGTTTTTCCTGAATAGCAATTCAAGATTAATGTATCACACAGACTTACAATAATCACCTTTACATGATAAAATGTTATTAGGGGACAGGTCCAAAGTATGATTAGAAAATCATAAGCATTCTGCAAAATCAGAGCCGTATGAGATGTAGAGTCTTGGCCCATTTACCTCTTATCATAGTGTCATCTGTACATGCTCCATATAATTTGTCTCTTTTGATCATATGATTTATCCAGGTTTTCTGGAATAATTTTCGTACATTAGTAAAGTAGTAAAACAATGTGCAACAGCACAGACTTTTCACACAATGTAAGTCAGTGTTGTAGGGCTCCATTCACTGTTTTGTTTCTGATTCCAGTTACTTCAAATTTTCAGAGTTGCTATGCACACATCATTTGAATTCCTCTTTATAAATCCACCCAACATATTACTAATCAATGTTTTTATCTAAACATGCTTGTTCTTTTCCCTTCCCTTTTCAATTCCCAGACATCACTGCAGGTGTTTCTTACAGCTCCCATGTCACTTATTACATGAAAGTAATGTTGTTTATTACAAGGATTTCCAGGTTCATATCCCAGATTCAGACAGCAGATGATAAGTACATACACTGATTAGACAAATACTTCCTTGCTTAGATGGAATGCATTGCTTAACCCACTGATTAGACAAATACTTCCTTGCTTAGTTGGAATGCATTGCTTAACCCCTTCACTGCCTCCAATATGGAGGCAGACTCTACCTATAATAAATATCAGCGTTGGATACTGCCTTCAGAAATGCCCAGTCCTACATGCCTATATACCTTTACCCACAAATATACAGCTATAACTGGCATGCACATGTTGTCAGTGAGCTTGAGTCAAAAATACATATATAATGTTGTTTTTTCATTATCTTAAGTTAACATAAAAGAGTTGAATCAATGAATACAAAACTTGTAACAAATGCAGCTTAATGCAAATCTATTACTCCTACTCCCCACTCCACCCTACTCCCAACAGCAAATCAGTCATTATGGCAATTAATTTTCAGCAACCCCAAGATCCTGCCACAGCAAAAAGTAGGACATGTGCTAATGGATTGTGAATGCTCACTAGAAAATTGTGTGCACATTAACAAAAGAGTAGCTGACATCCATGAATTGGCTACACCGCTCTATTACTCTACAATGCAAGTTAGGGGTACTTTTTTTCATTCTGTGATTCTGAGAACAATATCATTTTACAGTCTATTTTTCTTCCTTGTTAACAGCACTGCACAGGAATTGCCTAGGTTTACATGTTATCTGATTAGAAGTTGCTATGGCACAATATGTGGGTCTATATTATGACATCAAAAACCCAAGTCACCGAACACCTGTTTGCCGACACATAAACAGCAAACTGTTTTTCATTTTTTTTTTCAAACAAAAAAACAACAACATTACAACAATCAAAGTGTGTCAAAGTGTGTGTGTGTGTGTGTGTGTGTGTGTGTGTGTGTGTGTGTGTGTGTGTGTGTGTGTGTGTGTGTGTGTGTGGCTAAATGTAGTTGGAAAAAAAAAACTACAGTTCATGAAAATGGCTTTTTTTGAAAATGGCAAATTTGCTGTATTGGCTGTTTTGTTTTGCTGTAAGTTTTGTTCACTGGTCTGTGAACAGGCATTGGTCTGTGAATGTTTTTTTGCTATTGGTTTTTTTCAATAGCATTTAAAAACATTGGTGCCTGTCCCAACAAAAATGATGTTGCATGCAAAGTATTTTGCAAAACCTCTTTTTAATTTACATTCCAGTGTAATGTTTTATCTTTCTATTCAAAAAGTACAGCAGCAAAATTAGGTAGCAAACAGCATAATAGCAAAAGCTATAGCAATGTAGATGCTTTCTATATGTATAATATACATATAATAATAAATATTGGAAGAACTCTAATTAGCCTCTGGAAACATGGCTGCTTCTGCAAACAGAAGGAAGCTGTTTTAATTCATGTTTGGTTGAGTCAGCATCAGTTTGATTTGTGATCATAATTTCAATTGAATTAATTGTGTGTTTGTTAGCCTGGTATACACCCTGTTAGTATACACCTGAACAAACAAAGAATTTTTCACAATTTTTTTTTTTTGTTTTTATAAAGTCATGCTTGCCTCTGCTGCTTCTCTTTGCTTCTTTTATAAAATGTGATTGTTGCACCAAAACAGACAAACAGACACAAAAAAAAACAACAAACATACTCTACAGGCTCTCAAAGCAGAAACACAAGCACACACAACCAACCTCTCCCACACAACCCCAAATGACATATAGCCCAAGCTCTGTGTGTGCACCAGCCACACCACAGCCAGCATAACAAGCGTACCCACACTCTAGTCATCATGCGACTCTATAGTCAGCACATTGATGTTTTTCACTCACCAGCTAAACAAGGGAGAAAGTTACTGTCAGCTGCCTGTCGGGTGCCAGTATCAGCCACATAATGCACGCACTCAGGTCACTCCACAACAAGTACAAATATGACTCTGTCATTGTCCATGTTGGTGTGAATGACCTGAGACTTACCTCTTTGGACTATATGAAAAAAGACAAGGAGGAGCTCTCCGATCTTGTAGCCCAGGCAAGTATGACCCTAGCCCTGAGTAGCATCCTGCCATCACCCAGAATGATACCACAGTACAAGGAGAAAATTATTGACTTCAACAATTGGCTAAGCTTCTGGTGTCATTTTTAAGGGCATCCAGTATCTGTCTGCCTGGGATGACATGATCAACAGACCACAATGCTTTACCAGAGATGGCCTGCACCTGTCGCCCTTCGGATTCTGGATACTGGCTAAGGCTCTTGCCACCCCTACAGTGCCTTTTTTAGAAAAGGTTCAAATGACAAATTCACCACCGTAACAGGAACACGCAAGCAAAATCTGAGGGTAATGCTACTCAATGCTAGAAGTCTAAACCTAAAAAATGCATTCACTCAAGGCACTCCTTAAAATGGAGAACAACGACATCAGTGCAGTGACAGAGACCTGGTTCAAGGTTTCCAGAGAGCATCCCTGCATTACCAAGCTATAATTCATACCACACCTTTCGGCCACCTAACCTGGACCGAAACACTAAAGGCGGAAGCATGTCCATATTCACAAAGGATATCCACACCTCCAGGCTAGTTGCTCAGCATAATGCATCCGAGATTATCCAAGTGCAACTAACTCTGGGCAAGACCACAATCCAAATTGTAACTTGCTACAGATCACCCACCATGCCCCAGGATTCCCACGCCTCATTTCTTGATGCAGTGGAAAATATTAGGGTACAACCCAACACTCTCATAATGGGCAATTTCAACTACCCCACTATTAACTCGAAAAACTACTCATGTACCAACACTTTTGCTCACCGTTTTCTGGAATTCATAAATTCCAATGCCTTGGATCAACTTATTCACACACCCACCAGGGGCAGCAATATCCTAGACCTGGTCATTACCAACATGGGCGACTGGTGTTCCACACCAGAGGTCAATTCTTCGTTGGTCAGATCCGACCACAAGCTAATCACCCTAGACATCCACATCCCGCCCTCACCCCCCCCCCCCATTAGGGAAACCACTGTAAAAAATTTCTCCAAAGCCAACTTCATGACACCCATGCATACGGGCAATAGAGGTACGACTGCTGAATCCTACACAAATGCACTTTATAAGCACTTACACAAGTGCATGGATCGTGCTTATCCCTAACAAAACCAAGATGCTATCATCCAAAAAAAGGAAGCCAACTTGGTGGTCCCCTGAACAAACTCTACAACAGAAGAAAGAAACCGTTGCAAAAAAGAGTAAAATCCCATGATTGGAAGAACTCCCTGGTCAGCCTCAGTAAGAAACAGAGATCCCTCAAAATCCTCCAAAGCTAGTTACGAAAATAAAATCGCCACTGATTCTAAAGACAACCACAAAGCATTCTATAGCTACGTTAAGAATCTCAATGGCAACACTCAGATCTTCTCTGAGTTACAGCACAATGGCACTAAATATACAGAACTAACTGATATTGCCAACATCCTGGCAGATAGGTTCAGTGCTAATTTTACCCACCTCTCACCCCCTAAAGGGCCCATCTCTATACCGGAAGAATGCAAAGTTCCTGTAATCACAGCTGCACAGGTAAAAACCACAATCTCCAAAGCCAAGAACACAGTATCCATGGGACCTGACAACATCCCAGGCTGTGTTCTACATGAACTACTGAATGAACTGACACCCCACCTAAGCACCATGTTCAATTATAGCCTCACCTCAGGCTTTGTGCCCACTGAATGGCGCACAGCGACGGTCATCCCACTCCACAAAGGGGGAGCCACCACGGACCCCAGGAACTACCGCCCCATTAGCCTAACGAGCCTGGTCTGTAAGGCCATGGAACATATCATCATGGAACTTATAAACAAAGACATTGGTAATCTCCAAACACTGGATCCCACCCAGTTTGGGTTTGTAAAAGACAGATCATGTCTCCTAAACCTGAAAGACTTCTTTGAAGCAGTCACTAAAGCCGTAGACGAGGATAAGGTGGTTCACACAGCATATCCAGATCTCACCAAGGCTTTTGACACCATCCCCCACTCTGGAATTATAGATAAACTTACTAAACTAGGTATAAATCCCTATGTCACAAGATGGGTTGCCAAATGGCTCACTGACAGAACCCACACTGGGAAAGTAGCAGACTCCAAATCCGACTTCAGACCAGTGACAAGTGGAGTATCACAGGGATTGGTCCTGGGTCCTCTCCTGTTTGGTATCTACTTTTCTGAAGTACAGGCTAACACAAATGGTCTTTGGCTAATGAAGTTCGCAGATGACTGCAAACTAGGAGCCATAATCAAAACTCCTAGTGATGTGGACATCCTACAAAAGGACCTCAATGAGACAGATGCCTGGTGTCAAAGTCATGGCCTCAAGCTCAATGACAAAAAGTGCACTGTCATCCCCTTTGGTAAAAACTCTGGACCCATGAGCTACCAAATAGGTGGTAGTCTACTTAACACCAAAAGTGTGATAAGAGACCTTTGGACACAGTTGGACAGTAGTCTATCCTTTGATAATCACATTGCCACAGTAATCAGGAAATCCTTCTACATGGCACACCTCATCACAAAATGTTTCTCATCCAGGAAAAAAGAGGTCATTGTTCCCCTCTACTCATCACTCATTAGACCCATTATAGAGGACAGCGCCCCTTTTGGTATGTACCTCACAAGACCTCTACAACAACTGGAAAGGCCGCAGAAATACCACACAAAGAGGATTACCAGCCTCAAACAGATGCCCTATGCAGACCGTCTCATAAAACTCCAGCTTTACTCCATCGCATATTGCCTACTCAGAGGCGATCTCTGCCTAACATACAAAGCTATGTCAAACCCAGAGCTGTTGGACATGCTCCACTTAAAGAAATCCCAATCTCTCTGAGCTACACGCTCTAGGGACCTTAACCTTGTCACCACAATAAACAGAACATGCTGGAGGGATAGATTCCTGTCCCAGAGACTTCCCATGCTCTGGAACAAACTACTTATCTATGTCAAACAAAACTCTTCTTTAGCACTCTTCAAGAAAAATCTTGATGATTGGATGGGAAATTCACCCCAGGGATCACCTCTGTTGCTCTGCTCGACAGGGGTGCAGGAAAATAATTTTCTTGGGTGGCGAAAGCCAGGTTACTTTTTTGGCTAGGCTTATATAGGCCCTAGGGCCAATAGCCTAGTACCTACCTATGTAGTACAGTTAATTTATGTTACTCAAATGCAACATGTAATTGATTGTGTAACTTATTTTCGCCATGATGGTAGAAACATGGAATTAGTGTTTATAAGTGCACCTCACATAAAAAAAGCAAGCAAGTACTTGGGTCACTGAGCAATCCCCCATGCAAAACCCCATGTTATCTTGTACACCCCCACACACCCACAAATTAATACAATCTGTCATATTGCAGAACAGTGATAAAGTGGGTATACATCCATACTACCACATTCAGGGAAAAGCACTACACAAAATGTATTTATTTATTTTACATTTGTTTACCGTGTTAGTCCGACTGGATACATGTCCATTTTCAGCGGAGACCCGGGGAGAAAAACTCCACATAGTCAAACATACAAAAAGTTACACACGAAGTTAGAAAACAATTAGAATATATAAAAAAAAGTGGTAATATACCTTATGTACATTGGTTTAGAAGTGTTCCCTAGTAGGGACTCGCAGTTCTCATGGGCAGACATACAAAGGTTACACAAGAAGTTAGAAAACAATTAGAATACATAAAAACAAAGTGGTAATATATCTTATGTACACTGGTTTAGTAATGTTCCCTAGTATGGACTCGCAGTTCTCGTGGACAGACAATTACAAGTAAGATTATAACTCACAGTTAGTCCCTAGTAGGGACTCAACAGTTCTCATGGACAGACACAATTAAAAGTAAGACTGGATACATAGCATGGTGATGTAGTTAGATGTTATGACAATTACTGATTACGCTATGATAATTACTGATTATGCTATTGTTTTATAACTTAATCCGGGTTGGTACATGGGCATAGCCAGTTCAATCTGAGATTTTTTAAGAGACTTTTGGAGGATTGTAGGATTATATAGTTTGGCAAGGCATTCCAGGTTTTGCCAACAAAGTTGGTGAACAGGGATTCACCAGCTGAGTTATTAGCTTTGTGGGTTTGGACCAGTAATTTGTCGGCTGAACGTAGGGATCTCAGGTTGCTATATGGCTTAATAGTATTTATAAGAGAGGGGGTATCTTTAGGGTGGTAAAGAACTTTGTGCCATATTAAGAATTGATTGAATTGAATTAAGCTGGGCAGTTCTAGTCATTCTAGTTGTTTCAGGTTCTGGAAGTGATGGGTTCTATAGGTGGAGCCAGTGGTGAAATTGGCAATATGGTTGTAGCTATGGGACAGCTTACTCAGTTCGGTTTTATTGAGGTTTGAGAGTACAGGTGAGGCATATAAAAGTGTAGAGAGTAGGTGTGATCGGGTGACTTCAGTCCTATCCAGTGGGGTTAAGAGTTTCTTGTTTCTATACAGTGATCCAAGCTTCTTATTGATAGTCTGTACGGTTTTGTTGACCTAAAGGTCAAATTTGAGATTATTGTCTATGATAACCCCTAGAAGTTTAGTGTGTTGATCTGGGAAAACAGTGGTGCCATTGTTAGACGTGACAGACAATGAAAGTGCGGCAGATCTACTAGTGGGGGGTGAAGAGTAGAAATTTAGTTTTATTGGGGTTCAGTAGTAGGGGTTGGTTGGCAAGCCAGTTCTCAATAGTGTTAAATGTATTTTGGGTTAAGATTTGTAGTTCGGATGGGGAGGTGGCTGAACAGATGAGAGTGGAATCATCTGCATATTGAATACAGGTAGCTTTAAGGATAGCAGTGTAAAGATTATTGATAAAAATAGAGAAGAGTAGTGGGCCTAGTATGGAGCCTTGAGGGACACCAAGTGTGAGAGGTAGCTGACTGGAGAGTTTGCCCTGCCATAGTACCACCTGTTGTCTACCAGTTAGGTAGGACTGGAACCACTGGATAGTGTGCGCGTTGAGGGAAATGGATTTTAGAGAAAGAATAAGAAGTTCATGGTTGACCATGTCAAAGGCTTTTGATAGGTCAAGGAAGAGGGTGGAGGTTAGCCTGTTGTCATTTCTGTTATTGTTTATGGCATTAGTAAAGGAAAGGAGTGCTGAGGTGGTGCTGTGGTATGGCCTGAAGCCATGCTGGGAGTTGGATAGCAAGTTATTCTGTGTAAGGTATTGCATTAGTTGCTTGTGTACACATTTCTCCATTATTTTGGCTAGTGGGGAAAGAATGGCAATGGGTCTATAGTTGGACATGTTTATTGAGCTACCACCTTTATGGAGTGGGATGACGTGGGATATTTTCCAGAAGGAGGGGATAGCATTTTCGGATAAGGCTCTATTGATAAGGATAGATATGGGATATGCAATGGCATCCGCAGCTATTTGTAGGTACTCTGAAGGGAGGAGGTCAGTAGTGAGGGTGGTAGGTTTCAGTTTTTTTAGGAGAATTTTAATAAAACTAGTGGATATTGGTTGGAGGCTAAATTCGGGGTGATTTGTGAATAAATTAGGCGTGTGGTGTAAGTTTGTGGAGGTTAGGTGATTTGCTAGGGGAAAGTTACTATAAGTGCTAGCTATAGTCTCTGGGAAACTATGGGTATGGTTAGCTGGGGTTGGGGTGGTAGAATGTCCTGGATGAAGTAGTGGAGTTAAGCCTGCCCAGAACTTTTGGGGGTTGTTTTGGTGTTTTTGTAGGAGATTATGGTAGAAGCTTTTTTTTATCCAGTAAAATAGATTTTTTGTGTCATTCCTGAGTTGACGATATTTTAGATTATCGAGTGGGGCTTTGGTTGTTCTCCAGCTGGCCCAGGCTCTGTTTCTAGCTTTGATTTTAGATTTGGTCTCTTTTGTGAGCCACAGTGCTGTGTTTGATCTACATTTTATTGTACGTTTTGGAGCATGGGAATCAAGGATACTTAGGAATTTAGTGTTAAAGTGAGCTACAGCCTCTTCTAATGGTAGATTTTTTAGTTTTGACCAGTCAACTGTTTGTAGTTCATTTAGGAATATTGCAGTGTCAAGGTTTTTTCTGTTTTCATCATTTTATATTTGGTCTGGTGAGGGTTTCCTACCTTATGCTTTATGATATAGGTTAGAAAATGTCACTAAGGTTGTCAGGGAGAGTGCCAGCAGTACACAGCTGAGGTTGGTTGTTAACTAGGATCCAGTCCAGGATACTTTCCCTGTTGGTTGGTTTGTTTATCCTAGTGGGAGAGGTTATGGTCTGTTTAAGCCCAGATAGGTTTATAGGAGTGAGGGGGAGTTCAGAGGATCAGGGATGCCAGTCAGTGTTAAAGTCACCAGAACTATGGTTTCTTGGGGATAAGTAGTGGATATCCAGTACAGGATATCCTCTAGGGTATTTAAGTTGTTGCCTAGTGGAATGTATCTAGAGACGATGTTTAAACATTTGTACTGGTTAATCTGTAATTTGGTTATGAGGAGTTCAGCATTGTTAAATTGGGGTGGTTGAATGGTGTCTCTATTAACAGTTAGAGTGTTTGTGTAAAGGACTGCTATCCCACCTCCTTTCCTAGTAGCACGGCCTAACCGGTGTATATTATATCCTGGGGTAGTATCTCATTGTTGGTAGTACTAGATTTTAGCCAGGTTTCTGTAAGACACATAATGTCTGGGGACTGGGTTGGTGTAGGTTGGGAATCTTATTGTTAATACTTCTAATATTTAGAACTAGTGGGAGTAAAAAGGGGTAGCTTGACTGTGGGGGTTGTGGTAGGGGAGTGGAGGTTACTGGGTGTGGGTGGGCCAGGTTTGGGATGAATATCCCAGTGTGTTATAAGGTTATAGTGACATGATATTCTAAGCCTTAGGATTTTGTTTATTAGTTTTATATAGTCTTTGTCTTTAGGATTGTGTTTTGTGGTTTTACAGGGGTGATATATTATTGAGGGTTGTATATTCGGTTTGCTGGGGATGGCACAGTGTTTGGTGTTATGTGTGTAGTCGTGGGTGTCAGTTTGACCTTGTGGGTAGTGAATACCATGGTCAGGTATTTTTATGTAGGCAGTAAGATGGTAAAACAGAAACAATATAGGCATTAGGGTAATTAGTATTTTTTACTTGTTTGCATTTTGTTAGGGGGGTGGGCCAAATTTGATGGTTGATTGTGCTAACAGGGTGTGGAAGAATGGAAGAGAAGAAAAATGGGTATGGGGGGGGAGGCTGATCAATGATTGGATCTTAGTATGATGGCAGTGGCTGAGCATACTTTAAATGTAGGAGCAGTGGGGGCGGGTGGGAATTGGGGGCAGGGAGGGGAGCAGAGTGAGCCCGAGCGCAGCGAGAGTGAGCTGAGCAGGGCTAACACTGACTCCAAGTATTTCACTGGGCTTATGGTATGTTAAGGTAACATTTTGGCTGTATTTAGCTTTTTTTTCTTTTTACACCAAATTTTTAGGCTATTTTTAACCTATAGGTTATACACTTGCAAGATAAAATTAATAGCTGCAGGGTATAATTTTCTCGGCTATGTGAGGGAGTCCAGGGTGAAATTACTGTTGTAGCAGTTTAACCTATTTGAGAAAAAATGGGGGTGGGGAAGAGTGAAGGTAGTAGGAGTGGTTAGAGGGGGACCTTAATTGACTCAAGATACCACACCAGAGGTAAGTTTAATGTAAGGGCCTAAGACCTGCACTCAGCACTTAATGTTATTTATGTTTAGCAGGAAAGACAGACCAACAATATACACTTTTGAGAATTTTTACAAGGGTTACTTGTTCAATGTCAGACAAGAAAAACTTTGATACAGGAAATCTATGTTTGTGTAGAAAGCCAGAAAAGTACAGTTTTGTACCTACCATAAATGTAGATGTTCGAGTGCTAATACAGCTGCAGTAATCACATATGGGTTTTCTGCCATCAGGTGGTCCCTCGGTCGGCCGAATTCCAAAGTCTTGGTCCGGCGTCGGTTGTTGTCACTTTCTTTCCTGATGTCAGTGCGACAGGGGTATATAAGACACAGCAGACGCCATATTCTTCAGTCTTTTCTTGTCCCAGATGTCAGGTGCCCCCAGAAGGAAGGCAATACATAAATTATATATAAAAATATATTCAAGCAATGCAATGTAATAAAAAAAACAGTAGTTGCAAGCAAATACACCATAGGAGGATAACCCAAATTAGGTTGTATGAGGAGGTGTTAGCCACTAGACTTTACCAAGAGGGGAAGGAGGGAGGGAAACCTGTACTGCAGCTGTATTAGCACTCGAACATCTAAATTTATGGTAGGTACAAAACTGTACTATGTTCATCGTGCATACAGCTGCAGTAATCACATATGGGTAGAATCCCAAAGCTACGCACAGGGTGGTAGGCACTAGGTGGAACTGGGATGAGCCAGAATGCCCTGCAACACAGCAGTGGCAAAGCCTGCTCTAGTTTTGGAATATAAAGGCAGGTGGCAGTGTTTTGTGAAGGTATGCACAGAACTCCAAGTGGCTGCCTCCAAAATATCTTTGGTAGGAACTCCTCTGAGGAAGGCTGTAGAGGTAGCTGTGGCCCTGGTGGAGTGGGATCTGATGCCTGTAGGGACAGATTTCCCATGATAGGACTAACAAAATCGTATGCAGTGGCCTATCCATTTTGAAATTGTCTGTTTGGTAACAGGCTTCCCTTGAGCTCCTACAGCATAGGACACAAAATGTTGTTCTGATTTCCTGAAAGGCTTTGTTCTGTCCAAATAATAACGTAGCTGTCTATGGATGTCTAAGGAATGTAGCAGCCTTTCCCCTTTGTTTTGAGGATTGGGGTAAAAGGTAGGTAAGTGTATGGCTTGATTCAAAGCTACCCTGGATACCACTTTAGGCATAAATGACGGACTGGTTCGAAGGGAAACCCTGTCCTGATGGAAGATGAGAAAGGGCTGCACAGCCATGAGGGCTTGTAGCTCTGAAATGCTACGAGCTGAGGTAATGGCCAGAAGGAAAGCTGTTTTCCAGGACAAATATTGCAAATCTGTTGAGGCAGCTGGTTCAAAGGGAGGCAATGTTAATTTTTCTAGAATGTAATTAAGATCCCAGGCTGGCACTGGTTGTTTCCTTGGAGGTCTTATATTCTTAGCCCCTCTGAGGAACTGTCTTAAAAGTGGGTGAGAGAATAACGGTGGATCCGTGTTGAATTCTGCAGAAATGGCTGAGGAGGAAAATGAAAGCCCCCTGTTCAGCAGCTCAGCTAGATACTGTAATACCTGAGGCAAATTTAGTTTTCTAGGATCCTGGCCTTTTTCTCATTCCAGGAGCAAAACCGTTTCCATTTTGCGGAGTAGGCCTTTCTAGTAGATGGCCTTCTGGCCTCCAGAATGACGTCCTGCACCTCTTTGGGGAGTAGGATCTGTTGTGGTGTTAAGGAATTTTCCATGTAGCGAGATTGAGTGTTTTCATCTGAGTGTGAAGAGTTTTGTAGCTGTGCTGAGTCAGCAGAAGAGGCATTAGAGGTAGAAGCCAGGGAGGAGTAGGTGTTAGGCTTCTCAGGAGTGGGTACCAGTGCTGTCTTGGCCAGTCTGGAGCAATCAGTATCATCTTCGGTCTGTCTGCTCTTGCTTTCAAGAGCACCTTGGGCAGAAGAGGCAGAGGTGGGAAAGCGTACACTGTCCATGCTGTCCAACTGAATGAAAAGGCGTCCACTCTCCAGGCCTTTGGATGGAAGGTCCTTGAACAAAACTTTTCCAATTGATGATTCCTGTGGGAGGTGAAGAGATCTATGTCTGGCCTTCCCCATGCTTGGATTATGTTTGTAAACACCTGAGGATGCAACTTCCATTCATGCGGATCTGTCATATTTCTGCTTAGACTGTCTGCCAGCGTGTTTTCCAAACCTGGCAAGTACTGTGCTTGAAGTTCGATTTGCCATTCCAGAGCCAAGTTCCAAAGTGTCATGGCTAGTCTGCACAGGGGGTATGAATGTGTTCCTCCTTGTTTGTTTATGTACCACATTACTGTGGTGTTGTCTGTTCTTATCAATAATTGTCCTGGATGCAGGAGGTCCTTGAATGCTGTAATTGCATTTATCACTGCTAGCATTTCTTTTTGGTTGATGTGAAGGTGCTTTTCCTTTTGGGACCATTTGCCCTGAATGCACCTGTCTGTCATGTGCGCCCCCCAGGCGTAATCTGAGGCGTCTGTTGTGATGACTTGATTTGCTTGAGGCTTGCAGAATGGGAGACCTGTGTTTGTTTGACATGCTTGGGCCCACCATAGAAATTCCTTTTGCAAACATGGAATTATTGGTATTATTGTTTCCAAATTGTGGCTGTGCTGAGACCATAGGTTTTTTAGGTACCATTGAAGTTTTCTCATATGCAACTTTGCACATGGGATTAAAAGAATGCAAGATGCCATGAAGCCCAGAGCCTGCAGGATTTTCCTTGCAGTAAGCCTGGTACAATTTGCTAGTATTTTGAAGTACTGAGTTAGCTGCCCCTGTTTTTCTGGCATAAGGTAGGCCATCTGGGTGTTTGTGTCCAAGTTGGCACCCAGGAAAGTTATTTTCTGAGATGGTGTTAGCCTGGATTTCTCTTTGTTGATTGTGTATCCCAGAGAATTCAGTAACCGTATTGCATAAGCCAGATGTTCCAGAAGTTCGTGCTTGCTGTCCGCTTGGATCAAGCAGTCATCCAAATAAGGGTAAATTTGTATCCCTTGAAGTCTGCAGTAGGCGATTACTGATGCCAGGCATTTCGTGAATACTCTGGGCGCAGTAGATAAGCCAAAGGGCAATGCAGAGAATTGATAGTGGATTGAACCTGCAAGAAATCTGAGGTATCTTCTGCAGCTTTGTCTGATTGGGACATGCAGGTATGCCTCCTTGAGGTCCAATGTTACCAGCCAAAACCCCTTGCCCAGCATGGGAAGAAGCTGCTGTAAAGTGAGCTTCTTGAATTTTGGTACGAGTAGAAATGTATTTAGGATGGATAAGTCCAAAATGGGTCTCCAGTCGGTTCCTTTCCTTGGTACCAGAAATAGTCTGGAATAAAAACCTTGACCTTGTTCGTGAGTAGGTACCTCTTGAATAGCTTTCATGTCCATGAGTTTTGAAATTTGTATTTGTGCCTCTGCCCTTTGACTGTGTGGCAGGTTTGGCATGCCTCTCATTTTTGGAAGTGTGTGAAAATGAAATCTGTAGCCTCTGTTTATAATGTCCAGGATCCATTTGTCTGTTGTGATAATATGCCAATTTCTTGTAAATAATGCCAGCTTTCCTCCCAAGGGAGCTGCCAGCTGAGACTTGCTTGGCATGAAAAGGAGGAAGTCATTGGGTTTGTTTTCTGTATTGTTGTGCACTGTCTTCGCCACCTCTTGGTGCTGGAGTTTGCCATTGTCTGCCTCTATATGATCCTTGAGATTGTCCTCTGCCCCTTGTGCGCCTGTATCTACCTCTTTGGGGCTTGTCCGTGGCTGGAAAGGACCAGTTTTTAGAAGGCCAATTTCTGCTAAAACGAGGTGGTTGTACCTGTAGAAAAGCTTTGACAGTTTGCATAGATTTAGCTTTTTCTTCCATTTTCCGTAGTATCTCCTCAGCATTAGTACCAAATAGTACATCCTTTTGTAAAGGAGCATCTAGTAGTTTAGCTTTAACATGATCAGGCAAGCTTTGTTCCCTAAGCCAAACATGTCTACGAATGACTGATCCTGTAACAGCAGCTCTACTTGAGGCCTCTAAGGCATCATAGCCACATTGTAAGGTGTGTTTACCCACTTGTTCTGCACTATGCATCATATCCTGCAATTCCTTCAAATCTGGTTGTTCAGGTTGAGACATTTTATTTCTTAATTGAGATAACAGAAACTGCTGGTATTTAAGCATATGGAACTGACAATTTAAGGCCCTCATGGCTAGGGTGGCCGAGGTGTATACCTTTTCCCCCCACCTTTCTAAGGATCTAGATTCTCTTCGAAGGTAGTGGATTCTTGGCAGTAGAGGCCTTCATTCCCTTGGAGCCTTGAGAAATGGTTTCAGGGTCTGCATTATGGCTTTTGAAAAGAAATTGGTGAGAGTTAGGAACTCTGTAGTACCTATCAGGTTTGACTGGGGCAGGAGGCAGGGAATCCAGATTAAGACAAGCCTCCGAGTAAACATCATCAAGTATGTCCAAGACAGGAGGTATAGCCAGCGGTCTGTGTTGAGGTAACAAAAGAAATTCCCTAAGCCTTTTCTTGGAATCAGAAAAGTCTTGGCCTTCCCAATGGAAGTGCTCCCTCAAGGTGTGCAAGGTTTCCCCAAAAGAGAAATCCTCTGGGGGAGATACAGAAGGAATGGACTGTTCTGCATCCGAATCTTCATAAGGGGAGTACGAGTGCTCCTCTACATCAGAATGTTCTGAGAAAATGGAGCCCTGTTCAGAAGAGGGAGAATCTTCCTCCACTCTGGGTCTCTTGTCTGGAGGGGGTTGGGAAACCCTGATAAGGGTAATTAAATCCTCAGCCATTTTAAGCATCTGCTTTTTAGGCATGGGGCCTGGGGATGGGCCCTGAGCAACAGGCCTCTTGGGATGCATGGCTGATTTGGACTTAGTAAAGGCCTTAATGGAAAAGGAAGATGAGGGCCTAAAGACACCTTGGGTGGAAGTGGACCTGTCCACATTAGGAGACTCAACACTCACAGTGGCTTCGGTGGTTGTAGTCTGAGTAAGGGCCGAGGCACCTGCAGTCTCAGGTACAGAAGACACCGCCAAAGAAGTGTCGTCGGTAGTCAGGGACTGCAAAGGTGTCTCGCTGAGAACCGGACCACGTGCAGCCGGTTTTGGCGTGGTGTCGGTGGAGACCGCGGACCTTGCGTGTCGATCCTTGTCCTTGCGTTTTTTGGACAAAACGGTAGTCGGAGTCTCCGACGACATTTTATAATCAAAGGCTTTACCAAAATAATGTTGGGCGAACTCCGCCCGACGCTTAATAGTGCATTTATTGAAAGTAGCACAAAAGCGACAGCCCGAGACGTCGTGGTCTGGGCCTAAACAAGGTATGCAGAGGGAATGGAAATCCTTATGCGGTATTTGCTTCCCACAAGAAATACAATTGTTAACTTTGTCTGACATCGGTCTGAGGCAAGAAAAGTTTCCCCAACGGGGTACTTAGCTTTAAAGAAGACTTCGGTTTCCAATTTTTCGTAAATTCAGGAGCTGGCCGATCGGCACTTGCGAACTGCTTCTGCTTCGGGCACCGCATGGCAAAAAAGACTGAAGAATATGGCGTCGGCTGTCTTATATACCCCTGTCGCACTGACGTCAGGAAAGAAAGCGACAACAACCGACGCCGGACCAAGACTTTGGAATTCGGCCGACCGAGGGACTGCCTGACGGCAGAAAACCCATATGTGATTACTGCAGCTGTATGCACGATGAACATCAAGGTATATCTGTAAAACTGAGTTAGAGACACTAATGTAAGAGTCAGTGTACTTTAGTTACAGGGGAAGGAGGTAAACACTCAAGGAGAAAAGAGCCCTATGGCTGACCAAAATAGTGACTCGCTTAGTTACACAGCACTGTAAGAGTAAGCTTAACAAATGTTTTATATGTGTAACCTACTCTGTTTAATTGCTGGGAGAAAAACTGTTTTTGTTGAGAGAGTGGTAGTCAAATTGCAATCCTGTAGACACTTTTATGCAGCAGCTGCAGTATGCTAGTGGAGGTAACTAGGAAAAGAGAGAAGCAGAGATTCTAGCATAAGCATTAAGGCAGCAACAGGCAGTTATTATAAAATAGTACAAATTTGAGAAAGGTTTTGGGGGGGGGGGTAAAGTAGCACACTTCAGAGTGGACTTGGATGTATAGCTAAGAAACCTTAGCAAGAGAGCAATGCAGTAAATAAACACTTGCCAGATTTTACAGATATACCAGAAAAATGAAATCAATCATTCCCAATTGTACAACTGGAAAGTTGTCAGTACAAGCAATTCAAGTATAGCTAGCACAAGTTATTCAGGTCATAAAAGCACTTATTCAGTGTGTGCGAACAATTTAAACATTAAAAACATATGCAGCAAGTAGTAGCTCTGATTATAACTTTCTCTAGGTACAGGTTCAGTTTAAACAAAAATATTACCACAGAAATTCAGTAAAATCACTAGCTACTTATAGAGTTTCTGCAACAAAAATAGAGTAGTCTGTGCAGAATCAGAATTTAGCATCAGGTCATTCAGTTACACACAAAAAACAGTAAAAAATCCATACAATGAAGATACTTACGCTGTGAGTCACATCAGGTCAGCCAAGGGGGGAAGAGAAAGGGAAATCCTAAGCACCTAGATTTGAAAATGATGCCTGTACTAAGTTGTAGCAGTTTAACCTGTTTGAGGAAAAATGGGGGGTGGGGGGAAAGAGAAGGTAGTAGGAGTGGTTAGAGGGGGACCTTGATTGACTCAAGGCACCACACCAGAGGTAAGTTTAATGTAACGGCCTAAAACCTGCACTCAGCACTTAATGTTATTTATGTTTAGCAGGAAAGACAGACTAACAGTATACACTTTTGAGGATTTTTACAAGGGTTACTTGTTCAATGTCAGACAAGTAAAACTTTGATACAGCAAATTTATGTTTGTGTAGAAAGCCAGAAAGGTACAAGGTATACCTGTAAAAATTAGGGTCAGAAACATTAATGTAAGAGTCAGTGTACTTTAGTTACAGGGGAAGGAGGTAAACACTCAAGGAGAAAAGAGCCCTATGGCTGACCAAAATAGTGACTCGCTTAGTTACACAGCACTGTAAGAGTAAGCTTAACAAATGCTTTTATATGTGTACCCTACTCTGTTTAATTGCTGGGAGAAGAACAGTTTTTGTTGAGAGAGTGGTAGCCAAATTGCAATCCTGTAGACACCGTTTTGCAGCAGCTGCAGTATGCTAGTGGAGGTAAACTGTGAGTCACATCAGGTCAGCCAAGGGGGGAAGAGAAAGGGAAATCCTAAAATTTACCCAGGATTACCTATTATATGTCATTATAAAATTACTGTATTACTTTATTTGTGTGTCATGAATAAAATTTATGAGAAAGGATGCTCCCCACCCTTTATAAACTCCAGTACCTTAATACTTTTGTTATATACCTTAATATTAGCATTCATCACTTCGACCACTCTCAATAGTAGTGCCAGTGCAACTCCAGCCTTTATGTGTTTTTTTTTTTTTGTCAACAAACATCTTTATTCAATTATTACATATGATATAGGCAATCTTACATTTATATAAATGAAAAATAAACAACATGACACCACTTTAGTAGCAAACAGTATACATCACAGACGCCACTGAAACAACTGTAGTTGCAAACATTATACGTCACTTACAATCTATCCAGTCATTGTTAGTTAAGCATTATAAGGCTCATTCAAATCCTGCCTCTTAAACCTTGTTCCTGCTTTGCATATATTGTTCCCACAGTTCCCATTTTTTCCTATGTAGTTTGCTCCGTCCCTTTTGTAAAGATCCCAATTCCAGTTATTTTATCTCTATTACTATATTCACTACTTCTAGTAAAGTTGGTCTAGACTTTGATTTCCATTTTCTAGTAATTCCTTTTTTGGAAGCCACCATAAGGCTTTGCTATGTCTAGGTAATTCCGATTCTGTATCATAACTCAAAAAAAAAATCATCTCCTCAGTCAATCCAATCTGCTCACCAAGCATCTCTGACAGAGCAGTCTGCAGGGAATCCCTAAAGTGCGCCAGCTCCTTACACTTCCAAAAATAAGTTCCCAGCCACCTTTTTTTTGTCTATCACACCTCCAACATTCGCTATCCACCTGAGGAAAAATTCTTTGGACTCTACTTCGGGTATAAAAATACCTATGTAAACACTTTCAGGCAAAGATCCTTAATCTTCTAGACTTTGTTGCATATTTCAAAAACAGAGTGTAGAGACCTCACCAAAAGTCTACACTTCGAAACCACAGTCCAAACTAAGTGAAATAACTTGCTGTAGACTACCACTGGTAAAACGTTTAATACTTATTACAGCAGCAGGAACAAAACACGATAAAAAATGATGAATAAAATCCAAAGATAAAGCTGTACACTGCTAAGCGCTTTTGGGTCTTAACCCTTCTTCAGATGAATACTTTACTGACCTGCTAGACATTAAATAAGACAACAGCCAATCACTCCTCAGTACTGCACCCGCCTATTTCTTAGGGCGGGTTTCACTGGAACAATTTCACTGAGTCCTGAGAACCTGTGTGCCATTAATTCTATTATCCATTTTGTTTCCTCTAACTCAGTCAAATTTTTTACGTCACCTCCCCTGAGACTGATGTTCATTTTCCAAATCACCCTAAATTTAAACTCATGCCCCTCATATTGGCTAATATGTCTAAACAATGCATTATGTTGGTTCTTAGTCCTGATGGCTGACAAGTGTTGCAAAATCCTCACTTTAAACATACAGTTTGTCTTTCCCACATAAAAACTTGAGCAGTGTTGACAGTCTGCTAAATAAATAACATCTGTTGTCCTGCATGTGGCTTTTGCTTTAAAATGGTACTCCTTTTCTGTAACTGGTTGCTTAAAGTCTGTCACCTTATTGATGTAACTGCAAGCTTTACAAGACCCACAGGATGAGGTCCCTACTCTATTCAAAACCTGTTTTAATCTGGGTCCCCTCTCCTGCCTCAGAATATCCTTTAAATTCTTATTCCTCCTGAAGCCAAACAAAGGTTTGTCTCCTATATATCATTTCAAACTGTCATCCGTCCTAAGAATGTTACAGTTATTCCTTACTATCTCACAAACCCCTTGTATATCATTACTATTAGTAAACATAATTCTGGTGGGTTGTTGGTCCTTATCCAAAGTGCTGACTACATTATCTACCTTCCTTCTGGTGTGCTTTCTC
Source organism: Protopterus annectens (assembly GCF_019279795.1). Classification (NCBI taxonomy): domain Eukaryota; kingdom Metazoa; phylum Chordata; order Ceratodontiformes; family Protopteridae; genus Protopterus; species Protopterus annectens. Next base: position 601,456,909 of record NC_056737.1, read on the forward strand.
AACAAAGGAGCCATCCTACCTTCTCTGTAGGCTTCTCTCCCATTTACTGCACCTTTAATGTGTTTTTTATTGTAGCCCCTGTCCTGGAGATGTCCCTCCAGACACGTTACCTCTTCCTCAAAATCTATTCCCTCTGTACAGATCCTGGATGCCCTACACAACTGTCCTTTTACAATGCTGCCAAAAGTATACCTCGGGTGCATGCTATCATATCTCAATAAACTGTTCTTCCAACAACTTTTACTATATAATTTTGTTTTGAAACCTTCTCCGTCTTGCTTAATTTTCACATCCAGGAAATCTATCTCTGTCCTGGAGTGGGAAACTGAAAACCAGAGAAAAGTAGTAGTGGTCTCTAAGTACGCTATAAACTCAAACAATTCCTTTTCATCACCCTTCCATAAAATAAACACATCATCCACAAAGTGTCTGTATATGCCTATCTTCTCTCTCCACATGTTGTGTCCATCCAGTATAAATTTTCTCTCCCAAAAGGATAACACCAAATTGACATAAGTATTTGCACAGGGGGTACCCATGGCTGCCCCCTGTGTTTGCCTGTAAACATCATTAAGGCACATAGAGATGTTGTTCTTCAGAACCAACCTTAGTAAATGGGTTACCAGATCCTTACATCTTGTCTCAACTGCCCACAGATCACTCAATAATAGACGTACGACCCTTATCCCATAGTCATTACTGATGACCGTGAACAAGTTTTGTAAGTCCAAGGTCACCATAACATATTCTCTTCTCATCCCAACCTGCTCAAACTCTCCTAAAGTAATTAAAAAATGGCTGGTATCCTTTAAAATCTCTTCTACCATCCCCACAAAGGGCTTCAATGTGGTTTCCAACCATATAGAGATATTCTCAGTAGTCCAGCCTCTTCCTGATACTATGTGCCTGAGTGGAGGATCCCTCAGATTCTTGTGCATCTTGGGAAGGGCTTTAAACACTGGGATAACCGGGTGTTCAATCAAGAGGAACCTGAAAAGGTCCTCAGTCATCAAACCTTGTTCCATGACGCATTTCAAACTATTCTGTACTTCTTTCACAATGGAATTAACTTATGGGTGAAATGAGTTTGTAAGCACTGGTGTTAGATAAAAGCTGTTTCAATTTATCATGATATGCATCCCTGTCAAGTACCACCATGGTGCCTCCTTTATCTGCCTGTTTGATAACCAAACTAGTGTTCCTCTGGAAATCATATAATACTGTTCTCTGTGAAAACGTTAAATTATAGAACTTTTTATTCCTATCCACTTGTAAATAGCTTATAAAATCCTGCTCACAGCATTTAATGAATGTTTGCATGGTAGCACTAGAGGGGGGCACAAAACTACTGGGTTGCCTTAACACCTGTGGTCGTGATTGGCTATTGTTGGCATACATCTGTTTCAGCATAACATTCCTACAAAAAAAAATGACATCCATAACTAATTCATTATAACAACTCTCTCTACTTGGAACAAACGTTAAACCCTTGTTTAAAACACATAACTCAACTGCTGTTAGTGTATGAGACGACAAATTATACACAATGTTATCACCAGTCAGTTCGATGTTCTCCTCTTCTTTGCTCCCCTCCCCTCATTTTGAGGTCATTTCCACTCCCCTTTCTTTTTCACAGGGGCCGGTAGATGTGCTAAAAAATGCTCATGACTATGGTCCGACACTCGTGTTTTAGGTCTGGCCCCCAGACTCAGTTCTCGATATACATCTCTACCTTCCATTGATGCTGTCACCCCTGATACCAAAACACTGCTGATGTGCTGTGACACTGTCCCTTCCACTAATGGTGGAGAAGTAGCCATCTGTGCCTTCGAGGAATTAAAAGGTATACTTTCGACCGAACAGCACTTGCGAACTGCTTTTGCTTTGGGCACCGCGCGGCAAGAAAGACTGAAGAAAATGGCGTTGGCTGCATCTTATATACCCCTGTCACACTGACGTCAGGAAGGAGGTGACAGCAACCGATGCCGGACCAAGACTTTGGAACTCAGGCCGACTGGGGAACTGCCTGACGGCAGGATAACCCAAGTGTAATGACTGCAGCAGTGTAACACGATGAACATCACTGTTGATGTGCTGTGACACTGTCCCTTCCACTAATGGTGGAGAAGTAGCCACCTGTGCCTTCGAGGAATTAAAAGGTATACTTTTGGCAACATTGTAAAAGAACAGTTGTGTAGGGCATCCAGGATCTGTACAGAGGGAACAGATTTTGAGGAAGAGGTAACGTTACTGGAGGGACATCTACCAGGACAGGGGCTACAATAAAAAACTCATTAAAGGTGCAATAAATGGGAGAGAAGCCTACAGAGAAGGTAGGATGGCTCCTTTTTTGAGAAAGCACACCAGAAGGGAGGTAGATAATGCAGTCAGCACTTTGGATAAGGACCAACAACGCACCAGAATTATGTTTACTTATAGTAATGATATACAAGGAGTTTGTGAGATAGTAAAGAATAACTGGAACATTCTTGGGACGGATGACAGTTTGAAAGGATATATAGGAGACAAACCTTTGTTTGGCTTCAGGAGGAATAAGAACTTAAAGGATATTCTGGGGCAGGAGAGGGGACCCAGATTAAAACAGGTTTTGAATAGAGTAGGGACCTCATCCTGTGGGTCTTGTAAAGCTTTCGGTTACATCAATAAGGCAACAGACTTTAAGCAACCAGTTACAGAAAATGAGTACCATTTTAAAGCAAAAGCCACATGCAGGACAACAGATGTTATTTATTTAGCAGACTGTCAACACTGCTCAAGTTTTTATGTGGGAAAGACAAACTGTATGTTTAAAGTTAGGATTTTGCAACACTTGTCAGCCATCAGGACTAAGAACCAACATAATGCATTGTTTAGAGATATTAGCCAATATGAGGGGCATGAGTTTAAATTTAGGGTGATTTGGAAAATGAACATCAGTCTCAGGGGAGGTGACATAAAAAATTTGACTGAGTTAGAGGAAACAAAATGGATAATAGAATTAATGGCACACAGGTTTCCAGGACTCAATGAAGTTGTTCCAATGAAACCCACCCTAAAAAATAGACGGGTACAATACTGAGGCGTGACTGGCTGTTGTCTTATTTAAAGTCTAGCAGGTCAATAGAGTATTCATCTGAAGAAGGGTTAAAACCCAGAAGCGCTTAGCAGTGTACAGCTTTATCCTTGGATTTTATTCATCAATTTTTATCATTTTGTGTTCGTGCTGCTGTAATAAGTATTAAACGTTTTACCAGTGGTGGTGTACAGCGAGTTATTTTACTTAGTTTGTTTTATATTTGGGAGCTATACATATATCCTCCCATTGTCTCCTTGTGAATTACCTATCCAGTCTCTCTTACCAAACCTTTCTGAGCTTCTCTGATTGATTCTTATAATTATCATGCAATATTTTATATGCTTTACTAATTATTCCTTTTTTAACAGCAGCTTCTGTTCTAGATTCTATTAAAAACTCTACCAGTGCTGGTCTTTCCTATTTGCCCCCTATTTCCTTTTCTTTGCTTATACTCTGATATTAATCCTTGATAGGGAAGGCAATCTCTAACCTGTAGTCCAAATAAATTCTTGGCCTCTTCCCCTTCTATTACCTTTCCCTTTTGAGTTATTTGCTCCCAATACCCTGGTTTCTTTGCCAATTTTCACCAATAAATTCCAGCCCCCTCTTGCCTATTATCTGTATGGGCCACTGTCATCCCTATCGGCAAAATCTCTTTTCTACATTCTCGTGCTGGTTTGTTTCTTAGAAAACTCCCTGCTATTTTATAAATATAATACTCTGTATGATTTCTGTTGTTCTCCTTAAGAGTCTGCATACAAAATCCCAATCTCTCCTTATTTCTTGAGCTTCCCCCTGTATCAGCATCATTCCTTTCCAATTTGAATTACAGTTTTCTGCTTGTGCTATGTATAACAGCCTTAACTGTGTTGCTCTAAAATACCCTGTGAAAAAACTGAGGGGCTGCCAGCCCAGCCAGACAGAATTTTATAAATAATTCTATGTCATTGTAAATATTAATATGATCCACAGACTTGTGTAACAAATGTAAGAAAACTGTGTTATGTTCTGAGATACAAAAATGTAACCACAGTGTACCCTGCTGGAAGAAAGCTGATGAGTAAAGCATTTTATGACTGATCTCATGCTAAGAGACAGGACGTCTGGGATAGGAAATTCTTTCTATTGTTCTAAGACAGAGATAATTACTAGGTTTTACATGTAAAATGTCTTTTATTGCTATGGCTTCCTGGCAGGTGCAGATTACAAAAAGGAATGTTAAAGTTTTAAGTTCTGTGAGTCTGAGAAACTTAGGTAGAAGTGTCAAGAATGATGTAATCTGAAACAACTTGTCAGTAATGTGTATTATGAATTTATGACTTTCTCAGAGAGAAAGATTTAGGATTTTGTATTTTGTTCTGAAGCTGACAACTTACCAGCACTTTGCTTGTAAGTAGAATTTAGAACAAAGTTTCACTTGGAGACAGATAGGAATATAGCCAGATAAGTCTAGCTGTTTTCTATAGTTATGTCAGACTATCCTACAATATTGTTTTAAAGTATTTTCCTGTGATTTCTGAACTCTCTATTAGCACTCTGTTGAATTGATGAGTATTGTCTTGTGTTTTTATTATTTATTATTAAATATTTTTAAACCTTTCAAATGTGGCGGTTTTGTGTAGAGATAATTTAAGCTCTCAGAGTACTTGTGTGTATTTGGTGATACTGTACAAGCCACTCCAATAGCCTTACCCCTGGGTTAGACTTGCTATTTGGATAACAGTAACATTGCACAGCAGAACTGTAGAACTGGACACCATTTGGTAAGGGCCTTTATAGCAGCTGATAAGAGTAGTTGGTGGCACTGGATTACTACCTCATAGCCTGGGCAGAAGGGGGCATAGCTAGTGGACCTGTGCCAGCCTTCCCCAGGAGTGTCTGTGTGATTGTATATAAATCAAATCTCAAAGTGTGTGTGTGTGTCAACTACTTGAGCAAGCTGGTTGGACAGAGAGGGTACTGGAGGTTTTTGCTTGACTACTAGGCTGAGATCTGAACCCTACAGCTGTGCCAGTGAGGAGTCTTATTTGGGATCTGGAGAGAAAGGGAGAAACCAGCCCCAGACTGACTGTGATTTCTGTGTGCTCTTAAAGGAAATTGTACTTTACTGTGTGTGTACTTGTTATCCTCCCAATGTGGACATCCCTCACTTGTGCTAGTGATGAGGACTGAGGCTTCTTGATTAATGGGCCAGTGCACGGGCGTCACATACCCCCTCAAATTGGGTAATCCTAGTCCACCTTGTTCTATTGGAAGAATCAGCTTAGCCCACTTGACCCTTACTGTCTTCCCTTCCCAGATAAAATCATTCAACTCTTTTTTAGTTACTATCCACAGCTTCTCCTCTGGTTGATACAAATATGCCTGACCTGTGTATAAGACTAAAGGGGCTAAACACATTTTAATGGCTTGTATCTTAGTATCCATATCCATATAACAATGTTCCCATTTCCCAGTTTTGTATTATCTTCTGCTTAGTCTCTTCCCACATATTCTTAGCTGCCACAACAGACTAATTTCTAATTCATAGGCCCATAGGTGTGTACTAGGCTAATGGCCCTGGAGCCTTTACAAGCCTAGCCCATAGGATTACCCTGGCATCCTGCCACCCAACCTTAGTTCCCAGTGCCTCTGTCAAGTAGAGCCACTGGAGTGATCTCGGAGGTGAACTTTCTATTTCCCATCCACTCATCAAGATTTCTATTGAAGAGGGCCAGTGAGATGTTTTGTTTGACATGTATGGGAAGTCTATTCCATAGCATGAGCAGTCTCTGGGTTATGAACCTGTCCCTTCAGCATGTTCTGTTGATTGTGGTAATGAGGTTGAGGTCTCTGGAGTGTGTGGTGCGGAGGGATTGGGATTTCTTTAGATGTAGCATTTCTAAAAGAGCTGGGTCAGGCATGGCTTTGTAAGTCAAGCAGAGATCACCTCTAACTATGAGACAGAGAATAGTTGGAGTTTTTTGAGTCTGTCCATATAGGACAAGTGTTTAAGGCCTAGAATCCTCTCTCTGAGGTACATTTGCGGCCTCTCCAGTTGTTGCAGGTGTCTAGTGTGGTACATGCCAAATGAGGCATTGTACTCGATGATTGGCCTAATGAGGGAAAAGTAGAGGGAGACAATGACCTCTTTCTTCCTGGATGCAAAACCCTTAGTAACGAGATGTGCCACATAGAAGGAATTTCTGACCACAGTGGCAATGTGGTGGTTGAAAGAGAGGTTGCTTTCAACCTGTGTTCCCAGATCTCTTAAAACGCCTTCTGTGTTCAGTGGACTACCATCGATGTGGTAATTTCATGGGAACCGGGTTTTTCCCAAAGGGGATGGTGACACATTTTCTGGCACTGAGCTTAAGGCCATGGTTCTGACACCAGTAAGTGGTCTCAGTGAGGCCTTTCTGTAGGATGTGAACATCACTTGGGGAGTTAATAATAGCTCCCAACTTGCAATCGTCTGTGAACTTTATCAGCCAGAGTCCCTACGTGTTGGCCTGGTCTTCAGAGAAGTATATAACAAACAGGAGAGGCCCCACACTGAACCCTGTGGGACTCCACTCATGACTGGTCGGTAGTCTGACTTGGAGTCAGCTACTTTCACACTGTGGGTTCCATCTGTGAGCCAGTTTGCAACCCACCTAGTGATATAGGGGTTGATGCCTAGCTTACTGAGTTGTTCTATGATTCCTGAGTAGGGAATGGTATCAAAGGCCTTGGCCAGATCAAGGTAGGCTGTGTGAACCACCTTGCCTTCATCCACAGCTCTGGTGACTGACTCAAAGAAGTCGACCAGGTATGATCTATCCTTCACAAAACCAAACTGTGTGGGATCCAGAGTTTGGAGATTCCCTATATCCTTGTTTATTAGGTCCATAATGATGCGTTCCATAGCTTTGCATATCTGACTCGTTAGGTTAATGGGGCAATAGTTACCAGGGTCTGTAGTCGCTCCTCCTTTGTGGAGAGGGATGACTGTAGCAGTGCGCCATTCCGTAGGGACAAAGCCTGAGGTGAGGGTGTGATTGAACAGGGCACACAGGCAAGGTGCTAGTTCACTACATAGTTCATGTAGAACACAGCCAGGGATATTGTCAGGTCCCATAGAAGCTGTATTCTTGGCCTTGGACAGTGCTATTTTAACCTGTGCAGCAGTAATGCTGGGTGCCTGGCAATAGGTACATAGGTAAGTACTAGGCTATCTGCCCAAGGGCATTTATAAGTCTAGCCAGAGTGTGTTGCTTTCGCCACCCCCTTATATTAGTTCCCTGTGACTCTGACCAGCAGAGCCATTAGTTCCCTGCGCCTCTGTCCGGCAGAGCCACTGCAGTGATCCCCGCGGAAATTTTCTGTTTCCCATCCACCTGTCAAGGCTTCTCTTGAAGAGTGCTAGTGAGGGGCTCTGCCTGATGTACATTAGAATTTTGTTCCAAAGCATGGGGAGTCTCTGGGTCAGGAATCTATCTCTCCAGCACATCCTATTTAACGTTGTGGTAAGGTTTATATCCGTAGAGCATGTGGCTCTCAGGGATTGAGTTTTTTTTAGGTGGAGCATATCCATCAATTCTGGGTTGGACATGGCCTTGTATGTCAGGCATAGATCACCTCTGAGTAAGCGGTATGCAGCCAAGTACAGCTGGAGTTTCTTTAGTCGGGCTGCATAGGTCATCTGTTTGAGACCAGTAATCCTCTTGGTGAGGTACTTCTGTGGTCTTTCCAGCTGTTGCAGGTGTCTTGTAAGGTACATCCCAAATGGGGCATTGTATTCTATAATGGGCCTAATAAGTGATGAGTAGAGAGACACAATAACCTCCTCTGATCTGGATGCGAACCCTTTTGAGATTAGGTGGGCCACATAGAAGGATTTTCTAACCACTTTGGCAAAATGATTATCAAAGGAGAGATTGCTATCTACTTGGGTCCCCAGATCCCTTATTACTTTTTCTGTATTTAGGGGACTACCACCTATGTGGTAGTTTGTGGGTACTTTGTTTTTTCCAGAGGGGATGACTATGCACTTTTTGGCATTCAGCTTGAGGCCGTGATTTTGACACCAGGTATCCGTCTCAATGAGACCCTTCTGGAGGGTATCTTTATCAGCTGGAGAATCAAGTCGTCTGCAAACCTGGTCAGCTAAAGTCCTCCTGTGCTTGCCTGTACCTCTGAGAAGTATATACCGAACAGGAGGGGTCCTAGGACTGAGCCCTGGGGATGCCACTTGTAACCGGTTTAGAGTCGGATCTAGAGTCTGCAACTCTCACCATGTGGGTTCTGTCCATGAGCCAATTTGCAACCCATCTTGTGATGTAGGGGTTAATGTTCAGGTTGGTGAGCTTGTCTATAATACCAGAATGGGGAATGGTGTCGAGAGCCTTTGTGAGGTCTAGGCAGGCTGTGTGGACCTCCTTACCCTCGTCTAATGCCTTGGTAACTGCCTCGAAGAAGTCCACCAGGTTTAGGAGGCATGCTTTGCCCTTAACAAAGTCAAACTGGGTGGGGTCCAACGTTTGGAGGTTCCTAATGTCTCGTAATGAGTTCCATGATGATGTGTTCCATAGCCTTGCAGACCAGGCTAGTCAGGCTTATAGGGCGATAGTTCCCGGGGTCCGTTGTGGCACCACCTTTGTGGAGTGGGATAACTGTTGCTGTGTGCCACTCTGTGGGTACGTAGCCTGAAGAGAGGCTGAGTTTGAATAGTGTGTTTAGGTGGGGGGGTTAGTTCATTTTGGAGCTCTTGTAGGACGCAGCCTGGGACACCATCTGGTCCCACTGAGGCTGTGCTTTTGGCTTTGGATAGGGTTGTTTTAACCTGTGTGTCAGTGATTGCCGGGGCCTTACATTCTTCTGGTATTGTTATTGGCCCTTTAGGGGGTGAGAGGGGTGTGAAGTTTGCACTAAACCTGTCTGCCAAAATGTTGGCAATATCAGTCGGTTCAGTGTATTTTGTGCCATTCTGCACCAACTCGGAGCAGATCTGAGAGTTTCCACTTAGGTTCTTGACATAGCTAAAGAATGCTTTGTGGTTATCTTTGGAGTCCTTGGCAAATTTTCTTTCGAAGCTAGCCTTGGATGATTTAATGAGGGATTGTAGTTTCTTGCTGATACTGATCAGGGATGTCTTTCCTTCTAGGGATTTTGCTCTTGTCTGTACTAGTTTCCTCCTTCTATTGTAGAACCTGTTTATGGCAAGGGTCCACCAAGACTGGTTTACTTTTCTTGCAGGAGTGAGTCTTGGTTTTACTTGGGATAGCACAATCCATGCATTCCTGCAGATGGTTATAGAGTGCCTTTGTATAGGTTTCAGCAGCTTGGACAGCATTATCCATTGGCGTTGGGGCTGTGAACCTTTCCACCTCGGTCTTAAGTAACTTGAAGTTTGCTTTTGAATAGATTTTCACAGTGGTTTCTTTGAATGGGGTTGGGGGTGGAATGTGGATATCCAGAGTGATTAGTCTATGGTCTGATCTAACCAGCGAGGGGTTGATGTCAGGTGTGGAACACCAGTCGCCCATGTTGGTGATGACCAGGTCCAATATGTTGTTCCCTCTGGGAATCTACTCAATCTACTGTTAATGTGATGGCTCCTTTGGGAGGGGAGAGAGGAGTAAAGTTGGCACTGAATCTGTCGGCCACTATATTGGCAATATCTGTTGGCTCGGTATAGGAGGTACCATTGTGCAGTAGCTCAGGGTAAATCTGGGTATTGCCATGGAGATTCTTTACATAACTATAGACGGCCTTGTGTTTGCCTTTACTATCTGGTGCAATTCTGTTTTCGTAGCTAGCTTTAGAGGATTTGATGAGGAATCTCAACTTTTTGTTGAGGCTAATAAAGGAGTTTTTCCAGTCTTGAGACTTCACCTTATTCCACATCAGTTTCCTCCTTCTGTTGTACAGTTTGTTTATGACAGGGGACCACTAGACTGGCTTCTGATTTTTGGAGGAGAGCGTCTTGGTTATGTTGGGTATGGCAAGATCCATGCATTTATGTACATGTTTGTACGGTGCACTGGTGTATGATTCGGCGGTCATGCAACTATTCTCCATTTTCATGGGTGCCATGAACTTAGCCACCTCTGTTTTTAGGAGCCCAAAGTTAGTTTTGGAGAAGTTTTTCATGGTGGTTACTTTTTCAGGGGGGGTGGGAGGGATGTGGATTTCTAAGGTGATTAGTTTGTAATCGGATCTAACCAAGGAGGATTTGACTATTGGTGCAGAGCAACGGTCATTCATGTTAGTAATGACCAGGTCAAGAATGTTGCTACAACTAGTGGGGGTAAGAACGAGCTGGTCCAGGGCATTGGAATAATGAATTGCAGGAAACGTTGGGCAAGTGTATTGGTACACGAGTAGTTTTCCCAGTTAATGGAGAGGTAGTTGAAGTTGCCCAGTATGACAGTGTTAGGTTGGACCCTAATATTCTCCAGGGTGCTTAGGGATGTGCAGTGTGAGTCTTGGGATATGGTTGGGGACCTATAGCAGGCTATGACCTGAATTGTTGTCTTACTCAATGTTAGTTGCACCTGAAGTAACTCTGATGCGTTATGTTGGGCTACCAGTTTGGAGGTGTGTATATCCTTTATGAATATGGAAACACCACTGCCTTTGGAGCTTCGTTCCAAGTTCTGGGGCCGAAAGGTGTGGAATGAGTTATAGCCTGGTAGTGCAGGGGTGCTTTCTGCTGCCTTGAACCAGGTCTCTGTTACAGCACAACTGTTGATGTTCTCCATTTCAAGGAGTGCTTTGAGAGAGTGCATTTTGAAATTTAGACTTCTAGCACTGTGCAGCATGACCCTCAGATTGCAATTGTTTGTAGCTGTTACAGTGATAATTTAGTCTTTTGAATGCCAACTAAAAAGGCACTACAGGGGTGGCAAGAGCAATGGCCAGTATCCGGAAGCCCAGGGACGACAGATGCAGACCATCTCTCACAAAGCATTGAGGTCTGTCAATCATGTCACCCCAGGCAGACAGATAATGGATCCCAGAAACTTAACCAATTATTGAAATCAATCATTTTCTGCTTGTACTGTGGTATCATTCTGGGTGATGGTAGGATGCTGCTAGGGGCATAACCGCCTGGGCTACATAATCCAAGAGCTCCTCCATGTCTCTTTTCATGTAGTCCAGGGAGGTATGTCTCAGGTCATTCACACCCACATGTACAATGACAGAGTCATATTTGTACATGATGTTGAGGGACCTGAGTGCATGCATTATGTGGCAGATCCTGGCACTTGACAGGCAGTTGACTGTTACTATCTCCTTATTCACCCTAGTGAGTGGGACATCAGTGTGCCTCACTAATGAATCACCTATGACTAACGTGTTGGGCATGCTGCTTTGCCTTAGGGGCTTTGGTTGAGTGGCACACTGTTTAAGAGAGCTACGTGTCTCATGATTAGTGTTGTGTTGGTCGAGTGCATTTCTGCCTTGGATGTCTCTGCTGTTTGGATAGATTTTTACTGAGAGCCTCCACAAAGGTGGCTGTGTGGTTTGTGTTTTTATGTGAAGGCAGTGCTGGTATGTGTTCCGGAGGGCTGTGTGTTCCATGTGGTGTGGTGCAACTGTTGACCTTCTTCTCTTGACCAGCTATTCCAGTCTTGGCTGGAGAGTGCGTGGCTTCCAATTTGGATATATAAGTGCATCTCTTGCAAGTCTGAGTGTTGAGAGGTAAGAGGAGAGGGTTGTCTGTGTGCATGAGGCAGTTGCTACATTGCATCAGGATGCCCATGTTGTTCACCAGGTTAACAGGAGAAAGCACAGGGAACTGACCTTTAGACATGCCTGGAGGGATGGGCATTAATAATAAGTACTGGAGTCGTTTCCATGTAGAACATTTAGTGCTGGTAGCATTTTTGTGTGCTACAATAATTGCTACAAGGAGTCTGGTAAAGTGCTAGACTAATAAGCTAGTAAAAGTGCAGTAGAGGACAGAACTAGCAGATCTAATGGAAAAGTTGAAGAGCAGACATTGGCATCGCTCAGAAGCTTACAAACAGTACTGGAGACAGCAAATCTGTATCTGGACTAGACTAATTACAAGAAAGGTGGGAAACCAGCGCAAATGCCATACTCCTAAATACTTCACTTTATCATGTCCCCATAAATATGGATATTTTTGGACCAAACCGTGTGTGGGTACATAATTTATCGCTATTGCCTTTGTTTACCTTCATTAATTGTGTATCCCGAGAAGATTTGAAACTGTCTTAAAATGTTCCACAACACTGTAATCTCTCTTTCTGGTTTTGTCATGTATAAAATAATATCAGCTGCAAATAGAGACAACTTTTCCCTAACTACCATAACAATTATATCCTTGAATTTCTGAGTCTTCTTACTTTTCTTGCCAATGGTTTTAAATATCATGCAAACAACAAAGGGGAAAGCGGACAACAGATTATTATATTCATAAAGTAGCAGAAACTATTCTAGGAACTAAGACAAATGGGAATGGAGAAAGGAGATTTGGCTGCTAGGGATTACTGTAATTTGGGGTACAGAAAATAGGCAAGAGGGGAATGGAATTTACTGGAGAAAACTGGCTTAGGAACAAAGTTAATGAGAGCAAATCATTAGACAGGGAAAGGTAATAGAATTGGAAGAGGCCAAAAATATTTTTGGACTACAGGCTAGAGATTGCCTTCCCTATCAAGTTATAAACGGGATAATTAGAAGGACATATAAAATATTGCATGATAACTAAAGGAATCAATCAGAGAACATTAGAAAGGATTGTGAAGAAAGAGAAACTGGATAAGCAATTCACAAAGAAACAATGGGATGACATATGTATGGCTCCCAAACATGCAACAAAGTCTAAAGGATTTAGGATCTTTGCCGAGAAGTGTTTGCATAGGTATTTTAAAACCCCAAGCAGACTCCAAAGTATTTTTCTTCAGGTAGATTGCAAATGTTGGAGTTGCAATGTGGAAGAAAGATAATTAGGAACATATTTTTTAGGAATGTACTGAGTTGGCAAACTTTAAGAATTCCCTGCAGACTAATCTGAGAGAAATATTGTGTGAGCAAACTGGTGCAACAAAGTAATTTTTTTTTTAAAGATGTGATACAGAATCAGAATTGCTCAGACATAGTAAGGCTCTGTTGAGTTTAACTCTGGTGGCTGCCAAAAAAGCAATTACTAGAAATCAAACTTAACCAAACATATCAGAAGTTGTGAATATAGTAACAAGAGATAAAAAAATGAATATGGGATCTTTAGAAAGGGTAGGAGCAAATTACACAGAAAAAAATGGGAACTGTGGGAACAATACATGCAGGATAATGTTTTGGAGAAGGAATGAGGTTTAATGGAAGGCAGGAATTGAATGAGGTATGTCATGTCTGATTGGCAATGACTGGACAAAAGATTATATGTGATATATAATGTTTGCAACTGAAAAAATATGTCAGCATGGTTTGTTTTCATCTATACAAATGTATGATTGTCTATGCCATTAGTGATAATTCAATAAAGATGTTTCTTGTTAAAAAACAAAATGAGCATTGCATTTAATTTGCTTCTTTTGCCTATTCTTTGACTTTTTCCAAGACAGCTAATGAGTTTGGTTACAGTGAAAAGGAGTTAATACTGTATAGTAAATGACTGCTTTTGATGTAATAAGATTCCAGTGTAATCTTGGTCTATGGCCAACAAACAGGCTGTGATGGTGAAGCAAAGACTGCATTCAGACAGCAGTTTCAGGACCTACCAGATATATCAGTGCAACACAGCTGATGTTGACAATGGGGGACCTAAGTGCTCATATCTGGATGACAGACCATGATATAAGGACTACCTGGGTCCACATGGGCAGAACAAGAAGAATAAAGAGAGACCATTCTAAATTTCTGTATGGCAAATGGGAACTCTTATAGCAGCTGCTGAAAGAAGAAAAACTTACTCAAGTTGGACAGTCCCATACACAGACTACTAAGAAAGGAAAAAAAAAATCCATCCTAGAAGAAGAAAAGCAGTGAGGAAAATGAAGTGAGTCACGGCAGCAGGTTCAGATGAAATTGCAGTAGATATGGCCAAGATGTTGTGCAAGTTAGGGTAGAAATGGCTTCTGATGGTACTAACAACAGTGTGGAGAAACGCACATACCAAAAGACTGAAGAATAATTGGTCTAGTACCACTCAAAAAGAACACAGTGAGGCCTGTACAAAGGTATTAAACTCATGTCACACTACATGAAATTTTGGGAGTTTTCAATGCCAAAATGAGGGGAGTTAACAGCTGAGCAACTTGAAAAAGTATTACCTATAGCTGGGGCACCTTGAAAGATTACTACTTTTACATACACCATGAATCTCACTGTTTAAAATATTTATATGTAGCATAACAGGATACCTGTTTTATATCTATGAATCAGTGTGCCCATTTTCGGTTTCATCAGCTGCATCCATAATATGGCTCACCTGCATGAAGTTTCTCAATTCCCTTTTACTAAGCATTCTTTAGCATGCACTGGTTCTCTCCACCACAAGATATTCAATGGTTATGCCATCCAATACACTGCATACCACGGTATTTGGACCCTTGCAAGACTAAACTGCATTAGACAAATGACAACTCTATAATAATGAACAAAACAACAGATAGCAAATTTTAGTTATGCAATGTTTGACTGACAGGGATTGGATAGATTATAAATGATGTATAACGCTTGCATGTATGACTGTGTCAATATGGTTTATGACATAAAATGCTTGCAACTAGGATTATGTCAATATGATTGCCTATGCCATAAGTAATAATTTAATAAAGATGTTTCTTGTTTAAAATAAAAACAGCTAGTAATGTTATGCTCAACCAGATATTAGAGTTTCACACTTGTTATTTGTTCAGAAAAATGGTTTAACAATTGCAATAATTAAAGTCTATCACTGATTTTGGTCCTTTTCCTTGTACCCTCCACCCCACCACTTACCATTCTATCCCTTTTATCATCATTACTGTGCTGGACAAAATATCTGTTTGAAATCTATGCCTGATTTGTGCCCTTGCTTCTCTCCTGGAGACATATACAGTTTTAATCTCTTAGTCATTCTGTTACATTTGTTGAAAAATTATGCCTGAAAAGTCAGTTAACATTTTCACAATGAATCCACCTATTTCAGTGTATCTGCTACTACTTGTCACAGTATGTATCACATTTGCTACAATACTTTCAAATCCACTAAGCTTCCCTGAAGTTGGCAAGCTTAAAAAGTGTTGGAAATGTATACAAGTGCTGCAAGGTGACAGCAGCTGCACAAAGACAGGTCTCTGGATTACTGAGAAGTTCTTATTTAATTTCCATTATTTTATCACACAACAATGTTGAAATGTATTCTGATTTTAACAGACTTGTGTACAACATACATATGACAAACTATTGCTCTAGCACTGCAATTATGAAAAGGTTTTTTTTCCACTGAAGGTCAGTGGACTTGGTGAGATTTTTCAATTTATTTCTGCCATTATTAATGATGATGCTGGCTCTTTCAGTTCTGAACCTTGGCTGTGTCCATAAATCCATGATTAGTAGACGTCAAGTGTGAAACAGTTTGTAGTAAAAGTTACATTTGCTTATTTTGCTAATTTGAATTGGCTTATAACTTCCAGGTAGTACAACATTAGTATATGCTACAAAAGTACAGTTGTGTACACTTACCATACATGCAGATGTTCGAGTGTATTCACTGCTGCCGTTATTACATTCGGGTTATCTGCTTGCAGGTAACCCTCAGTTGGCCTGATTAACAAAGTCTTGGGTCCTGCGTCGGTTGCGGTCCCTTCTTCCATGATGTCAGGTCGTCAGGGGTATAAAACATGCAGCCGGTGCCATTACATCAGTTTTTCTTGCCCCAAATGTCAGGTGCCCCCTAATGGGAAACAATTAAACATAAAAGCACAAAGATATACCTCCATTAAAAAAGCAAATACACCAAAAAGGCTTTTAAGCATAGTAAAGGAAAGTAGAGGTATAGCCAAAAGAAGTTAGGGGGCTGGAGGGAGGGTAACAGTGAATACACTCGAACATCTACCTTTATGGTAAGTGTACACAACTGTACTATGTTCTTCATGTTTCACTGTTGCAGTCATTACATTTGGGTAGATTCCCAAAGCTATGGTTGGGAGGAGGAATTTAGATAGCATTAGGGCCAGCTATAAGGCCCTGCAAGACTGTAGGGGAAAAGCCAGCTCTGGATTTAGAGAAAACTGGCAAATGATAATGCTTGGTGAAAGTATGTACAGAACTCCAGGAAGCAGCTTCTAGGATGTCCCTGGCAGGGACACCTCTGAGAAAGGCTGTAGAGGTAGATGCAGCTCTGGTGGAGTGAGGTCTGATCCCCCGGGGGATAGGTTTTCCATGGTGCTTATAGCAGAAATGAATGCAATGGCTTATCCATTTAGAAATGGTTTGCTTTGAAATAACCTTCCCCTCTGCCCCTGCAGCAAATGCCACCATCAGTTGTTCAGATTTCCTTTGAGGTTTAGTCCTGTACAAGTAGAATCTAAGTTGTCTGTGCACATCTACGGAATGCAGTATCCGTTCCCCTTTATTCTGGTGATTGGGAAAGAAGGTTGGCAAATGAATGGACTGATTAAGAGCCACACTGGATACCACCTTGGACATGAAGGCTGAATTGGTTCTGAGGGACACCCTGTCCGCATGAAAGATGATGAAAGGCTCCACTTCCATAAGGGCCTGTAATTCAGATACCCTCTAGCTGAAGTGATTGCTAAAAGGAAAGCTGTTTTCCAAGAAAGAAATTTTAAGTCTGCAGTAGCAGCTGGCTCAAAAGGAGGTTGAGTGAGTTTCTCCAAGACAAAGTTAAGGTCCCAGGCTGGGGTTGGAGGTCTCCTAGGTGGTCTCAAATTTTTGGCCCCTCTGAGGAACTGCTTGTGCAGTGGATGAGAGAAGAAGGGAGGTTCTGTGTTATAATGAACTGAAATGGCTGAGGCATGGATTTTAATGGAGGAAAAAGACATGCCCTTGTGAAGCATCTCAGTTAAGTATTGTAAAATCTGAGGTAAATTGGGCACTGCTGTGCTCATCCCTTGAGACTGGTTCCAGGCAGAGAATCTTTTCCATTTTTCAGCATAAGATTTTCTAGTACTAGGCCTCCTTTTGCCTCTAAAATGATATCCATCACAGGTTTGCTGAGGGATGGTAAAGGAGAGATTAAGTAATTAGCCAGGCTGCAAGGTTCAGTGTTAGAAGCTGTGGGTGCAGAATCTGGTTCTCCTGCTGAGACAGCAGGGAAGGAGTCTGAAGCAGGTGCCATGGAGATAACCATGACACACTGTGCACAGGAGGAGGTACTAGTGTTGGTGCGGCCAGTCTGGAGCAATCAAAATCATTTTTGGTTTGTCCTGTTTAATTTTTAGTAGTACTTTGGAGAGCAGAGGGGGGAAGGCACAGACTGATAGGTTTTTCCAGCTGAAGGACAGAGCATCCACTTTCCAGGCTTGTTTGTGCAAAATTTGTCCAACTGGTAGTTCTGGGGAGAGGCAAATAGGTCTATATCTGGGCTCCCCCATTTGCTTGTCAACATGTTGAAAATCCTTGGTTCTAGTTTCCACTCGTGTGGGTCCATGAGGTTTCTGCTTAGTCCGTCTGCCAGTGTATTTAATTTTCCTGGCAGGAATTGAGCTTGTAGGTGCACTTGGTAGCTCAAGTCTGTGTTCCACAATGCCATGGCTAGTCTGCAGAGGGGGTAAGAATGTGTGCCCCCCTGCTTGTTTATGTACCACATAACAGTGGTGTTGTCTGTCTTTACCATTAGTTGTCCTGGAAGAATGTGGTCCTTGAAGGCTGTCAGAGCATTCTGTACAGCTAACATTTCTTTTTGATTGATATGCAGGTGCATTTGACTTGGGTTCCATTTGTCCTGAATGCACTTACCTGCCAGGTGAGCCCCCCATGCATAGTCTGATGCATCTGTTGTTAGGGATTGGGTGGCAGGGGGTGGTGTGAAAGGTAGTCCCTTGTTTTGGTAGCAGGCCTCTGCCCACCAAAGGAACTCCAGGCAAGGTATGATAGGAATCAATGTTTCTAGATCTTGAGAATGCTGACACCATAGGCTTTTTAGATACCACTGTAGTTTCCTCATATGCAGTCTTGCATATGGAATTAGAAGAATGCAGGAGGCCATGAACCCCAAGGCTTGCAGTATTTGTCTTGCAGATAGCAGGGTTTTTGTGGCCACTTGTTTGAAGTAGGTTGTCAAATGAATTTGCTTTTCTGGCATGAGGTAAGCCATCTGGGAAGTTGTATTCAAGCTTGCTCCCAGGAAAATAATTTGTTGACAGGGTACCAGGTGTGATTTCTTTTCATTTATGGTGTACCCCAGACAAGTTAGAACCCTTTTTACAAAGGCCAGATGATTCAAAAGCATGTCCTGGCTTTCTGCCTGAATTAGACAATCTTCTAGGTATGAGTATATTTGAATATTTATTTGCCTGCAAAATGCAATAACTGGAGCTAGGCACTTTGTGAATATCCTGGGCGCAGTAGATAAGCCAAAGGGCAGTGCAGAGAACTGATAGTGCGTGTAGCCTGCTTTGAAGCGTAGGTATCATCTGCAAGATTCCCTGATTGGGATGTGCAGGTATGCTTCTTTTAAATATAGTGTTGCCAACCAGACATCTTTGCCTAGCATAGGAAGTAATTGGTGAAGAGTCAGCATCTTGAATTTTAGAATCTCCAAAAAGGTGTTTTAGAGTAGACAAGTCCAGGATAGGACGCCATGAATTGTCTTTTCTGGGTACCAGGAAAAGTCTTGAGTACAAACCTTGTCCCTTTTCCTCTTCTGGTACCAGTTGAATAGCCCCCATGCTTAAGAAAGAAAGTACTTGTTTTTGGGCCTCTGCCCACTGATTTGGGGGTAGGTCTGGCCACCCACTTGGTGTTGGCAATGTGTGGAAGTCAAATCTGTATCCCTGGGACACTATATTTAAAACCCATTTGTCCTGGGTAATGAGTTCCCAATTCTTTGCATGAAGAGCAATCTTTTCCCCCAAAGGGGCAGTCAGTTGATAAGTGCTTGGAAATGTTAAAAGGAAGTCATTGAGACAGTTTACCATGGGGGGAGTCTTATTATTCCCAGACTTGGAAGTGGAAGCCCCTCACTGCTTAGTTCTGTGAGTCCCCTGGGACTGAAACCTGGGGTTTTTGCTGTGTCTGGGTTTGGCTTGAGAAGACCTGGAAGGGGATGGAAAGTTCCAATTCTTTGAGGGCCAGTGCCTACTAAATCTAGGAGGCTGAACTTGTAAAAAAATCTTTAAAAGTTTGCAGAGATTTAGCTTTATCTTCCATCTTATTAAGAACTTCCTCAGCCTTGTTGCCAAACAGGCAGTCCTGATTTAAAGGAGCATCCAACAATTTAGCTTTAACATGATCAAGCAAAGATTGCTCCTTAAGCCAAGCATGTCTTCTGAGCACAGACCCAGTAACAGCAGCCCTGCAAGAGGCCTCTTATGAATCAAAACCACATTGCAAAGTATGTTTTCCAACTTGTTCGGCAGAATGCATTAAATCCTGTAATTCTTCATTTTCTACACAGTCAGGAATCAACATAATTTTCTGTTTAAGCAGTCCAATAACATGTTGCTGATATTTTAACATATGAAACTGGCAGTTTAAAGCCCTAATGGCCAAGGTTGCAGAAGTGTAAACCTTACCCCATCTATCCAGCGCCCTGGGGTCTCTATCAGAAGGGGTAGGATTTTTAGCAGTAGAAGCCTTAATGCCCTTGGGCCCCTGTGAAATAGTCTCTAGATATGCAATAGGATTTTTGAAATGGAACTTGTGGGTCTCAGGGACCCTGTAGTATCTGTCAGGTTTTCTGGGAGCAGAAGGCAGGGAATCAGGGGCCAAACTAGATTCCAAGAAAGCATCATCAACAATGTCTAGTACAGGAGGAATAGCTAAAGGCCTATGCTGAGGTAGGAGAAGGAAATCCCTACGCCTCTTTTCTGAATCTGAAAAATCCCGGCTTTCTCAGTGGAAATGCTCCCTTAGAGTATGTACGGTTTCCCCAAAAGAAAAATCCTCAGAAGGGGAAGCAGAGGGAACAGAGTCCCCTGCATCAGAATCCTCATAAGTAGGTAAGGGCAAATTCAGATCATCAGAAGAGTCAGAAAAAACAGAATGCTGATCAGAAGATTGATAATCAACTTCAGTCCTAGGCTTCTTAGAAGGGGGGGGGGGGTTGGCTACCCCTGATTAGAGTTATTAGATCTTCAGCCATTTTTATCATTTGTTTTTTAAGCATAGAGGCCTGAACATGCGACCTGGTCATCAGTTTTTTAGACATGGATGGAGATTTAGGCCTAAGTAATGAAGGAGGCATCGTTTTAATATGCAAGTCCATAGGCCTGAATACACCCTCAGAAGCCGGTGCCTGCACAGCAGCTCTGGACCCATCCAAGGTAGAGACATCTACGGGTTCCATAGTTGAAGCATCTCACGGCATACCGAACTCCGAATGGGTCTCAGTAGAGGCCTGCGAATCAGAAGTAGTGGGTATCAGGGGCTGCGAAAGCACCTCAGTGAGTACCAGTGAACTGGCAATTGGCTTAGGAGAAGCGTCGTCGGCAGTTTTGGACCTCGGCGGCCTGTCTCTGTCTTTATCTTTGTGTTTTTTCAGAATCCTGGTAGTTGGATGGCTAACCGATGACATTTCTGGATAATTAAACTGAGAAGCGAAATATTTAGAGGTGAAAATATACAGATGACGGCTAGTGCGCTGATTAAATAAAGCACAAAACTGACAGCAAGGTACATCATGGTCAGGGCCTAGGCAAGGAATACGGTACGAATGAAAATCTTTATGAGGTATTTGTTTTCCACAAGTAATGCAATTATTAACATTGGTAAGGAGCAAGAAAAAGTTTCCCCAATGGGGTACTTAGCTTTAGTTGAAGACTTCAATTCTGAAACTCGAAAACGAAAATTTCAGGAGTTGGCCGACTGGTACTTGCGAACTGCTTCTGATTCGAGCACCACACGGCAAGAAAGACTGATGTAATGGCGTCTGCTGCATGTTTTATACCCCTGACATCAAGGAAGAAGGGACAGCAACCGACGCAGGACCCAAGACTTTGTTAATCAGGCCGACTGAGGGCTACCTGCAAGCAGATAACCCAAATGTAATGCTGTAACAGTGAAACACGAAGAACATCAGAGGTGCTGGGGTTGCAAGAGGGAATATACCCCCTACCAAAAATATTATGAGATGATGTTATATGAACTGAACAATTATGTCTGTCTCTGTGGACTAACAAAAATACTAATGAGGCAGTCCAGGGAAACAGCCTATGCTACTTAGTCATGTGCTACTGCCCAGGAGTGCAGATACTACAGAGAGATGAGATATTTTAACTGAGAGGGTGAAAATGCTACCAGAATGGTTAAAGACTAGATAAAAAACATCGGGAGACTGAGTAGTCTACAGCTATAGTCTCCAGAAAGCAAAACAGAAAGATGAGAAGATTCAACTTCAGGGCATACAGGGATAAAACCTCTGACTCTGACTGCACCACAGATGACCTGGGATCAGTTTTTGGACCTAGCAATGGAGCAGTTAACTGGGGGTGGTGGGAAGAATAAAGGGCTGAAATTGATTGCATTGCTCAGAGTAGGGAGGGAATATGCTCTGTTTTAGATTTTCAGTGGAGAACAGAGAAAGAGTGGAGGTTTTTGCTTTGGGGGGGGGACATCATTCATGGAAGTGAGTGACAGTCTCACAAACAACTCCCATTGTACATGCAACCCATAAAGATATTACTAGGAATGCATATGGAAATGGTAGCATTAAGAAAATTTGTTCCCACATAGGTTGATGGTATTCTCAGTGTGTTCTTCCATCACCCTTAGGGACTTAGGAGGCAGAATAAGCAATAGGATTCACATGTTGGGAGTGATAAAAGGGGTCAGTACAACATCTAGGAGGAAGGCTGAATGGTCAGAAGGGGCCAGAACAAACAAACAAAAAAAAAACAGGAATACAATATAGAACATAAATTCTAGGAAGAGCACTTGAAGGAAATCGCCTAAGAAACCCCACCCCTCGAACTTATCCTCACAGTGGAGGATACAATGTTTGTGCAGTTACCAAGATATGTTTTAAAGCCACTGAGATAACCCCAGCAGTTCATGGTTACAATGCCTCCCTCACATACAAACCAGTGGATTGAAGTACCAAAAGTGCAAGTGGAGGTTTTACTATTACATAATTCTCCACTGCGGGAGAATCACATAAGAATCACATAAAACCATCAGTGGCACAGGATCTATTGGGATCTATTGACTAGAATTGTCTGTCAAATTTAAACATTCTAATGTCAGCTTTACAAACATTTGAATGTAACATGGAGTATGGTCTTAGAGAATTATGTAGTAAATATTCATCAAATAGGTTTAACAATTTAACCTATGAAGAAAAGATAGTGTTGAATACTGATTCATGACAAAACTTTTAAACTGATGAAGCCAAACAAAGGTGGAGGGTTAATTATTATGAACTCTACAGATTATTCTGCTAGAATGTTTAATTTGCTTAATGATTGCTTTACATACGAGAGTGTTTCTCTGAATGAAATTCACATAGCCTATTCTCACATTAGGTGCCTATTAGAAGATTTATGTAAAAAATATTATTGTTTATTTTTTTTAAGTGTAGGCTCTCCTATAGTACCAGCTATTTTTGATATCCTCAAAATTCATACCAAGGTACAGGATCTGCCACGTCGACCTATAGTGGCAGCAAGAGAGTCTATTACCAAGCCTCTAGCTGTTTATCTTGACAGAAAGCTAACAGCAACTTTGGGCTTACAGTGGATATAAAAAATGTACACACCCCTGTTAAAATGCCAGGTTTTTGTGATATAAAAAAATGAGACCACAATAAATCATTTCAAACTTTGCCCACCTTTAATGTGACCTACAACCTGTACAATTCAATTGAAAAACAAACAAATCTGTTAGGGGGAAAATATATAAAACATAAAAAATGCTGTAATTAAATCAAAAGGTGCTTCAACAAAGTATTAGCTTAAGGGTTTGCACACTTATGCAACCAGCTTATTGTACGTTTTTTTTGTTTTTTTATATTTTCCCCTAACAGATTTGTTTGTTTTTCAATTGAATTAGACAGGTTATAGGTCACATTAAAGGTGGGAAAAGTTTTGAAATGATTTATTGTGGTCTAATTTTTTTATATCACAAAAACATGTAATTTTAACAGAGGTGTGTAAACTTTTTATATCCACTGTATATACATGTCCATCTTGTGTCTAAAGTTTCATGTTCAAAGCTAAGAAAATAGTAGTTTCCAATAAACTGAGAAGATAAAAGCAAGGATACATAAATCATGTCTGAGAATACTGCCTGCTTCCTATCCCTCCAAAAAGACAGTTATCTTCTGTGAACCACACCAGTGTTAGACTGGGATGAAAACTAAAAGAACAAATCACCAGAGGCATATATTACACATTTTAGTGTTTGGGATAAGGATGGGTAATAATTATCCTGAAAAGAAGTATTTTTATCCAGTGGCAACTATACAACACAGAAAAAGAAGTTGTGTACTCACCACAATGTTCCATCTGTGTTGCCCATTTTTATCCTTCCTCAACCTGTAGGTCAGATCTGAACCTTGGATCTGACTTGACTACTTCTACAGCTTAGGATCCGACTCCATCCTTACCCACAATGCCCCTGCCCCCCAAATTACCTCAGCTCGAGTTTGCTGCAGCTGTATATGCATAATACATATATGTATATATACAGAAATTATTACATAGGAAGAAGATAAAATCAGGGACTGAAAAGAAACAGTGGTTAATGAAAGACCTCTGTAAGTCTTCCCAGAAAGGACAGCAGGACGGAGGGGGGAAAGGTTGAGGAAGAATGAAAATGGACAACACAGAAGGAATGTTACAGTGAGTACATAACTTCTTTATCTGATGTTGTTCATAGGTTCATGGGTTAGTACTAGGCTAACTGCCCTTGCGAGCCATTGTAAGCCTAGCCAGTTATCCCCTTGTGAGACTTAAACCCTGCACCTTGTGTTTGCAAGGCAAACGCCTTAACCATTAGGCCACCCTCCCTTATTTTCATTCATGCCTCAAACTGGGCGACAGAGTCCACAGCTAAAGATCTTTTGGGTGACATTCATGGAATTATAATCTGGAGCACCACAGAACCAAAGGATGCTCTATTTCTGGATATAATATCTAACTTGTAATGTGTGACAAAATTATGAGTATTTGACCCTGAGGCAGCTGTACAAACATCATCAACAGATATGCTAGACCAAAAAGCTGCTGAAGTGGACACTGACCTAGTAGAATGTGCTTTCATATGCCCAGGAGGCATGATACCTTTTGCAGAGTAAACATAAGAAATGCAATCTGTAATCCATTTAGCTAGGGTTACTTTGGATACAAGCTTCCCCAATTTTGCCTTAGAAAAAGAAATTAATAATTGGTCAGATTTTCTGAAGGCCTTTGTTCTGTTCAAATAAAAAAGTAACTGTCTATGTACATCTAACAGGTGAAGGGTATATTTGCCTTTGTCCTTGAAATTAGAAAGAAATACAGGGAGATTGATTAATTTATTGCTACTGTTTTCAGAGGCAACTTTTGGTAAAAAGGTTGGATTGCACATAGGGTGACTCTGTCCTTAAGGAAAATCAAATATGGCGGTTTGGAAGAGAGTGCTTGCAATTCTAAAATTCTCCTAGCCGAGGTCAGAGCCACCAAGAATAAGGTCTTCCATGACAAGAATTTGAGATCTCCTTTGACAGAAGGTTCAAAAGGAGAATGGACTAGAGCTTGTAAAACCATAGTAATAGGAGTGGGGTCTTTGAACAGAGGTCTAAGCAAGAAGGTACCTCTGAGAAAGGCATTACAGAATTTGGAAGAAGCCAAAGACTAAGAATTGTCACCTATGTGGTAATTGGATATGGCTGCTAACTGTACCTAGACAGTGGAGTAGCTTGCTCCATTCTGAAAAATTGAAGCAGGGAAGTCAAAAACTGCTGGAATGGGAGTGGTAAAAGGATCTATATGATTTTGTTGAGCCCAAATGGAGAATCTTTTCCACTTGCTCTTCTAAATCCATCTTGGTGGAAGCCTTTTGTGAACAGACCAGAATTTCTTTAACTGGAATAGAAAGCCTGGAAAGTCTAGCCATCATTGGAACTGGGGGAACCATGTGGTCAATTTGAGGGCTGTCAAATCTGGATGAGTTTGTCCTGAAGGGTGAAAAAAGAGGTCTGGACTTGGGTCCAACGTCCAATGAGGACATATCAGGTGAGACCGAAGAAATGGGAACCAAACCTGTCGAGGCCAGAAGTGTAATGAGCACCACTTTGCTCTTCAACTTCTGTGCTTTCTAGAGAAATTTGGGAATGAGAGGTAGAGGGGGATAAGCATAAAGGAGACCGGAGGGCCAAACATGGACTAGAGTGTCTCTCGTTGACTGCCCCTGAAAAGAGATCAGGGCAAAGTACCTGCTGCATTTGTTTTTGGAAGGGGATGCAAAGAGATCGCAGTAAGTTTGACCCCATTTAAAGAAGATCAAGTTTGCCTCAGACTGATTTAGAGACCACTTGTGACACATCAGAAGGGTTCTGCTGAGCCTGTCCACTAGGATGTTGGATTTCCTTGGAATGTGCATTGCTACTAGAAAGTGGTTGGAAGAAATCACCCATTGACAAACTCTCATTACTTCTCAACAAAGGAGGTAAAGATCTGGTTCCCCTTGTTTGTTGATGTACCAAACTATGGACATGTTGTCTGTCTGAACTGCAATTGTCCCTAGAGGAAGAACTCTGTGTAAGTCTTGCACTGCTCTCATCTCTAGGACATTTATATGCAAATTGGTCTCCTGTGTTGACCCCGTTGCCTTGGACAACTCGTTCCAAGTAATGCTCCCCCACCCCAACTGGGATGCATCTGTGTTCAATGTGGCAATGGGGAGAGGAAGAATAAATGGAAGTCCTTCATCAACGTTGTCTCTGCACACCAGTGACAGCTTGATGGGATGATTCAGATGTGTAGGGACCACTGTACTGCTAGAGTCCATTGAAGAATCCTCATGTGTAGGCGAGCTGTATGAACCAACATTATGGTGGCAGCCATCGAACCTAATGCCTTGAAAACTAATTCTGCAGGTGGCAAAGGAATGGCTAGGATTTGTCTGATATGTAATCTCAAGGACAGAATTCTGTTTGAAGGTAAGAAGGCTAGGCAGTTGAGTGTGTCTAGACGTACCCCTATAAAATCTATCACTTGAACTGGTTGTAGTTGAGACTTTTTGAGATTTACTGTGATTCAAGAGTACTCACCAGGTGAAGCAGATAATCCCAGGCTTGCAGGAGTACATACCTGGTTGATGCTGTTAGGAGGCAGTTGTCCTGGTAAGGAAACACTCTGAATATGAGCAGTCTGCCATGCACTTGGTGAACACCCTGGGAGCTGTGGTGAGACCAAAGGGCAGAGCTCTGAACTGATCATGCCAAGCTCTATTCACCTTTGAGAACGCCTATTTATTTTGATGTGATAGTATGTGTCTTGCATGTCTACAGAGTGCATCCAGTCAACCTTTTGAAGGAGAGATAGAATAGACTGTACTGTGACCATCTGGAATTTTAAGTTCTTTACGGACTTGTTTAAGAAGGTTATAATCAGAATTGGTCTCAGGTCCCCTGTCTTTTTTTGGCACTAAAAAGAACCTTGAGTAGATTATGGATCCTATTTTGTCTGGTGGGACCTTCTGGGTGACTCTTTTCTTCAGCAGCTATATGATTTCTTGTGCTGCTGACTCCCTCTGATTGGGTGGAACATAGGTGAGATTTTTATTTGGAATGGAAGTTTTGAAAAGGGGAAAGTAATATCCTCTGGATATGATCCTTTGCACCTAAAAATCATTTGTAATGGCTAGCCAGGCATTTAGGTGCAAGGATAAGCACTCCCCTCGACTGCCTCCAGAGTGGGACAGTTGGGCAACTGTTCTGGAGTGCTGAAAGGATCTGTCTGAGAAGGAAGCTCGAGATCCTTGGTTCTAAGGACCTCCTCTGCCATGTGGGCAGCATCTACCAAAATGGTTATATCCCCCTCTGCCTCTAGGAGAAAACTCTCCCTGTGAATCCTGGGAAGTACTTTGTAACTTCTTGAACCACAATTTCTTACCTCCATGTTGGTTCCTGAAAAACGGTCTTTTCTGGTGTAGAGAATTGGATTCCAATGGCAGACAAGGTTTTTCCATCTTTTTCACATTGGGATAGAGTACCTTTCATGGACGGTCCAAAGGGTGGTGATCCATCAAAAGGAACATTTAAGAATGATGCCTTGAATGGTTCCGCAAAGTCACAAAGTCGCATCCAAGCATGTCTCCTTATAGTAATGCCTGAAATGGTGGCCCTTGAGAAACCCTCAGCAGAATGTGAGATTAACCTCATGGATGCATTTGAGATGGATTGTATGGTGGCCATTCTGTTCTTCTTGAGACATGGACCCTGGGGCAGTGCTGGAGAGTTCCTTCAGTAAGTCCCTCTGCAACCTGGTAAAGTGAGCGAAGTAATTCAGTGATCACAGTGTGAAGATCGCTGATGCATACATCCCCCTCACAAACCTGTCCAAAGCCTTAGACTCCCTGTTAGGGGGATGGATTGTGGAGCTCTGTTTGGCTAGCTCCTTCTTCATGGCTGCCACAACAATCATGGCATCTACAGGGATACCTATTGTCCACTGTTAGTTATCTGAAGGGGTATTGAGGATTTTGTCAACTCTTTTTGGTATGGGCTCCACAGTGTCCGGCTCCTTCCATGCCCTGTAGGAGACAAGGTCTATAAGGTAATCCGCAGGAGGGGTCACCCAAGATGTTGATGAGCCAGACCCGAAGGCTTCCAAGAACACAGACTCCTCTAAGGAAGGGCTTTGGGCAGACCAACCACATCTGGCATAGGATTTCGAGGATGTCTCTGAAGGAGACATCCTCAGGTGGAGATCTTGGGGTCCCTTCCCTTTCATCAAAGTCTGTGTCTTCTGTTAACGATTCCTGAGAGAAATCTCCTTTTACACAGTCTCTTTTGAGAGACCTCCTCAGTGGGATATTCTGGTGAGGTGTCAGAAGAGAGGGGGAGCGCTGCAGGGAGAGAAGCTCAGAAGCTCTCAGAGTCTGGCTGTCCCTGAGGTGGAGGATGAGCAGGCTCAGGCACATATCTCACAACAGGAGTAGGATCTGAAGAAAGTAAAGTCGAAGTAATTCTTGCCTGGGAGAACACCCTCTCCACCACTTTGAATTCAGAAGGACCCAGAAATGTCCTTGGCAGTCCCCCAGGAGTCACAGCTCTCAAAGCAGACAACCCCGGACCTTCATGGATCTCATGCCCCAAATGGGAAGTCAAAGCCGAGCTGTCCAGTGCAGAGGTTCTGAGTTAAAGTGACAGCTCTGAATACTTGGAAGTCGAGGACATTTCCTTGGATCCAACACTGATGCTTCAGATCAGAGATCCATTGTGCTCCAAGAAAGTCAGAGCCAATCGAATCAGAGAAGTCATCGGATCCGAGGACAGAAGGGCCATTGGATGTGACGTATTGGCTCTGGTAGCCTCCGGATCCCAGGTCTCTGAAGCAGTAAACTGCATCAGAGGAGGAGTTATCAATGGTACTAAAGTAGGATGGTAGTTCACGGATCCGGTGGGGGACAGAGCAGGCAAAATCCCATCTGTATCTGCATCCTGAGGAATCTCCTCATCATCCTGTCCACCTCTGCTTCAGAAAGACTCCAGGAAGATCTAACAGAGGATGAAATGTCGTGAAGTCTAGAAAGTTTCTGTGGGGTCCTCTGAAGAAAGGGAGACCTTAAGGTTGGAGACACGACTTCCAAGGGGAAACTAGATGTTTGGTGTGAAGGAGGAAGCAGTAATGTCTGTGTCAGACCTGGAGGCTTCAGATGGGACAATTTCAAGGTCTTATCACGTGGCTCAGTCATAGCCCTTTTTGGAGACTGGGCAGAAGAGCATTTTATGTTCTCCCTGAGCCCCTTATTCTTTAGAAGATCCAGCTGTAGAGGAAGTAGTCTGAGGAAGAAGGCCCTTCAAAATTAGTTTGTTGCTATGATCACTAATAGCTCAGGCATTGAAATCCACACAGGTGTTGGAATCTATATCTAAGTGACCGGAACCTAGACAGTACATGCACTCTCCTATGGGCATCACACTGTGGGATCTTGTGCCCACAGAAGTGCATTTTTTAAATCTAGTTGGCTTGTCAGATTTCTCTGCCATAATGTACCATACCAGAAAATTACAGGTATTATATAAATTATTATTATTACTATTATTATTATTTTGTTTTTGGAAAGAGGAAAGAAGAAAAAAATGGAAAACTACCAACAATGGTAGGAAAGAATTATACCAGCCAGTATATAAAAGTGTTATACAAGATGGAGAAACCCAAAAATAAAAAGAAAAATTGTTTAGAAAGTAAGGAAGGTGACAGAAATATTGTGTTGTCTTTCAGCTTTTCCCGGTTAGGGGTCGCCACAGCAGAACTCTGGTCCGCTAATGATGGGCAGTAGATTTTCACGAACGCCGAGGTGCTAGCTCGACATTCAACCTTCAACGAAGGCACGCCCATTTAAGTATGTCTTTCGAATGCCCACCCAACCACGGGGAGGACATGCAGACTCCACACAGAAGGCACTCCCCACACTCCAGCCGAGAATCGAATGGGAGAACCTCTTGCTGTAAGGCAACAACGCTACCGCTGCACCACCGCAGAAGTCGAAGGTGATAGAAATATACCAAGAGCAAAAATGTTAAAGTTTAAGCTGCAAATTCAGTCATGACTCACAAGGAGCTAAGAGAGAAGGGAATCCCAACTTGCTTGAATGCAGGAAATGACATCTGAGGTAATCTGAAGGTCAGGGGCATTATGGATATGAGAGGAGCTTAACAGTTGGATCCTAAATGACAGAAGTGGCCGAGATGGATTTGAGGTTCATATCCAAACCCACAGGTTGAAGAATGAATGAAAATAACATCATCAGATCCCCTTTTAATACCCTACAGTCTGATATGATACACTGCCAATGGGGAATTTAGAGACAGTTTCTGGGACAGATTTAGAGAGGTAGGAGAGGAAGTGGTAGAAGGTAGGATGCTGACATAGTCATTACTGGTTAGATAGTACCACTATACATAATGTATCTGAAAATTACTTAATCAGCACTTTCAGTCCTTCCCTGACCACATCATACTTTCATTTATGTTCTGCCTATTTCTGAACATCTGTGAGAGATTTATTTAGAATCTACTGCCCACAAATAAAACTATTTAAACTAGGGAATATGAATCTTCTGGGTTTCTTGAAACATAAGGATTCTGATATTCACTTGCCAAATAATGCATGCATTTACTAGAGTTTGCCATTTAATTTGTTTACAACATCATGGATCTATAGCATTTACCCTTGGGCTAAGAATGAAATTGATCCATTGGGGTCAGTATTCTATACCCAAATACAAAAGTATAAAGGAAATATAAGAGCTATATTAGTAATTGTCATTTTTAAATCAGCATGCATGAGGACTACAGAACTAACATGTGGCCATGACAGGCATGGAAATAAGGCACATAAGGAAAGCTGGCAGTGGAATGTACAATTCCAGGAAGTTATCAAAAGAGGCTAAGAGCAGAGCTGCAATAGCAAAGAACAAGGCTTCAGAGGAACTCTACCAATTTCTGAAAAGTGACTCAGTAGATGGCACAAAGAAACTCTTATCAGGTTGCAAGGCAAAGACAAAAAGATAAGTCATCAGACACCCTTTATAAGGGATACCAGCAACAACTTGCTCACTGCCCCATAGGACATTAAAGACAGATAGAAAGAGTACTTCCAAAAGCTTCTGAATGAAGAAAACCCCACAGAGGCTGCATTGCCCCAGACACAGCCTTGATGAAAGAAGAAGAGCCCATCCAAGAAGAAGTAAGAACAGCACTTAAGAAAATTAACTTAAAGAAAGTATGGCAGATATGATCAAGATGTTGGGGGAGTTAGGGAAGAAATGGCTCCAGAGGGTATTCATAACAACATGGAGAGAAAAACATATTGCAGACGACTGGAGAATAAGCACACTGGTGCCAGTCTTCAAGAACAAAGGGGCATTGAAAACTGTGGGCAGTACAGAGGTATCAAATGCGGTCACACAACATGAGCATTCTAGAGATGGTGACTGACCAGAATGCACAGAGAAATAGAAAGTAAGATGGAAGAGAAGCAGTTAAGGTCCAGATTAGGATGTAGCATAACTGGCCTAATGTTTTCAGTGAGGCAAGGACCTAATGATCCAAATTTAGACACTACTTGGACTTGCAGAGGGGTTCCCATTGGGAATGGGTGTGCATCAGGGTTCAGCTCTGAGCCCACTGCTGTTCAAACTGGTGATGGACTATACTAGCAAACAGGTTGGCAGGGACACAGCAACAAAGCTGTTGTATGTAGATGATGTGGCACTAATTGCAGGCTCTGAACAAGAACTTCAGCAAATGACAGAGGAATGAAATGCAAAGCTGAAGGCAAATGGGATGAAACTGAGTACAGATAAGGCAGTTGTAATGGCAACAAATGTGGAAATCAGAAGAAGCTGAGACATGAGACAGATAAGGCAGTTGTAATGGCAACAAATGTGGAAATCAGAAGAAGCTGAGACATGAGATAGAAAGGAAAATAGTGGAACAGGTTAGCAATTTCAAGTACCTGGGAAGGGTGGCTGAGGAGAAGGAATGTCTGAATTAGAAGGTCAAAGCTAGAATCAGAGGGGTTGCAGCGAATTGGCACAGAGTGTCAGGGGTAATGTGTCACTAAAGAATGCCAAAGAAGTTGGAAAGTTAGATGCATAAAACAATGACGCGACCAGTGCTACTTCATGGAACAGAATCTTGGGTAGGGAAGGCAGAACAGTTGAGGAAGCTAGAGGTGATGAAGTACTTGAAAAGGCTGGTTGGTTGCACACTGTGGGGCAGACAAAGAAATGAGAACATCAGTGCAGAACTCCAAGTAGCTCCAATTGAACAAAAGGTTAAAGAAAACAGATTACAGTGATTTGAGCACATGTACAGCAAAGAAGACGACAATCTGGTGAAGAAGACTTGGGACAGACAGGAAGAAGACAGGAGAAACTTTGGACTGAGATGGATGGATTGCATGACAGAAGACCTACAACAGTCAAGCATGACTTGAAGAAGGTAGGAGAATAGATTCAATCAAGAGAGATGATGACAGTTGATGCAGCAACCCAACCACATGTAAAAAATGAGCTGATGATGATATAACATCAGTGCTGTATGCTGGCAGGCTGCCAAATATACCTTTACTTGCTTGATTATTGCCTTTAGGTGTAGTATAGCAGGTAATGCAAATGATACTCCAAATAGTATATCCTACTGCAGATTAAACTTCTAGTAAAGTACAAAAATGTGGTTTCACCTGCAGAATCTGACTCATATTACAAAAGCTGTCAGCAATAAATCTCAAGTGCCACTGGGTTCTCAGACATGTCTAGTTTTTCCTCTAATCCTGTGCTGTACCTCAGAAAACAGTGAGGGTTAAGCTAAGTAAATAATGCCAGGCATTATAGTTAACAGACTTCTTGTTCATTAGAGAATACAAAGTAATAAAACCCATGTAATCTATCATCTTCCTAAGTACACTGTCAATATTGGAGTAGCATCCCCGGTTTTGAGCACTTGCCTATTATCTTTGGCTTTCCTTTAAATTTTAGAGAAAAGTTGAAAGCTATGCTTCCAAACAAAACAATCTGCAATGTCTAGGAGCCAAAAATAGGCAGAGGAGTACAGTACCTGTTGGGTAGTGGTGGTGATCATTACTGTCAACCTCTAAGTACATGAAATATGGACACAGTCAAAAATAATGGATGCATAAAGACCCAAGAATCAGGGGAATACGGTCAATAAAAGTGTTGTAACCTTTGGCAAGATAACATGTTTTGAATCAGCATGCATTTTTGGAAGGATATAAACTGAAATTCTAGTATGTGTCATTATGTAGTGAATTAAATATTCCATGACTTACCAGAAATCCAGAAACTGGGTAAGGAACAGAACAGAAATATGAGGCAAACATTTGGACAGTTAAAAGCTTACAAACAACTTAATCTAAGAAGCTCATAGAATGGATAAATGTGTTACTTTTTGTTTTGATTAACTAATATGATTCAGTATTATTTGTCATTGGTAGTTTTATAAAAATATTATCACTGAAGGTGTGGCAAACCCTTTCACTGTGGAACTGTGAGAAACACAGACTTTAATCCATTCTTCATAATGAGATACACTTGAGAGGTATAACTCTACAGTCATTAAGATTACTACATACCTCCTATACTGCCTACAAAAAGACACAAACAAGAAATTCTAGACAGTCGAGATGTACAAATTTGAACCCTGTTTTCACTGTCAAAATTAGAAAATGCTATCACCTATGGGTTACAACAGAACTGATAACTAAAATGACTGAATGTGATAAAAGGCAGAACACTTACCACCATACCTCTCAACCTGGAATCGTCACAAATCTGGAATTGGTCCATGAAAAATAGGTACAAATCTGTACACTGATTAACATCTAATTTGCATAGATAATTACATAACCCCACCCACTCCAATGGAATTGTGGGATACCAATTTCCAAACGCAAACTGAAGAACAGACAACCAAAATATGGCACCTGAGTCCTCCTGCAGCCATCCCAATGTCCCATTACCTGGCTATTTCGCCCCATTTACCATAAACACTAATGTGTGCATACTGCTTTACTTCTACAATGATTACTTGGATTTTATTTTTACATTTTGCAGTACAACACTGCAGAAACAGTAACAGACATCTGCTAAACAAAACAATACTGTCTCGCAATGAAAATAGGCTTGGCATTAAAACTTCGCTGCCCTTGAACTTCACATTCATTGAAACAGCACTGAATCCCACACATGAACCAATAATGACAGCTGCCCAATTCAGAACATTTCCATCATAAAAGTCTACTACCACACCCACACTATAAATAGAATGACAGTAGTGTAAGCCATAGGTATCTTGCACAGCGTTTCGCACTTATTTTCAATTTCATTTTTTTTTTGGGGGGGGAGGGCAAAAAGTCAAAAACCAGGGGTACATTTTAAACATTGCTTGTATAATTTTGTAAAGTTGCTAGAATAAACTGCTGTGTCACCATGCTGTATTTCACTGGCAAATCTGAACCCAGGACCCTACGCACTACAGTCAGAACAACATACCACTACACCAAATCAGCAGCTTCCTGAAAAATAGGAAGACTGAAACTTAATGGCTGTCATTTAGTGACTTAATTTCTCACTTCTCACCATAGCTCTCGACCTCTTAGCACAAAAAACCTGGACAAAGCCAATAATGGGGGAATACAAATTCAGTTCTCACTTCTCACCATAGCTCTTTAACTCTTAGCACAAAAAACCTGGGCAAAGCTCACAAGTAGTGGTGGCTAGGGACTTACCAGGGACACATTTTAAACATTGCTTGTATAATTTTGTAAAGTTGCTTAAATAAAAAGTTGTGTTACCACCATGCATTTCACTGGCAAGTTCTGAACCCAGGACCTTATGCACTAAAGTCAAAACAACATCCCACTATGCTAAATCAGCAGCTTCTTGAAAAACGGGAAGACTGAAACTTATTGGTTATTATTTAGTAAATTAATTTCTCTTCTCGCCACAGTTGTCAACCTCTTAGCATAAAAAAACTCTACAAACAAAGCCAATAATGGGGGAATACAAATTTAGTTCTCACTATAGCTCTCAACTCTTAGCACAAACAACCTGGGGAATACAAATTCAGTTATCAGTCCATGTATCAGCTTAGTAAGTGATGTCATGGCTTGAATAAAACCTGCTTAGAAAAATAAATAGTATACTGGGAGTTTTCTACCTCAACTTGTCTCAACAATGACATGCTACAAATACAGCTGCAGCCTGTCCACCTATCTGTCCTAAAAGAGAAGAAATCACATTCTGCTTGAGACAATATTCTCAGCTACAATTAAATAAATTAGTCTATAGAAAATCATAACAATGTAGTAATCATTTTTGAAAAGACAACATTTTTTGAAGTTCCTGAGATTTTCACAAAGCTGATGATCAGAGCACAATGAAGGAAAATGAACAGGTAGAAATGATACCGAAGCACTAGTTTCTCTGTAACATTTTTTAATTTATTTTGTTTCATAAATGCTCAGCATTTTGAAAAGGTATGGGTTCATTCTCCATGCTGGCATATAGATCTTTAATGTATTTACTGTAGAATATGTAATGCTCAAATTAAGACTACACAATTATGTGTATGGACATATGCATTGTATTACATTTAAATAATGACACTATAATATTAAATAAATCTAAAACTGGAAACTTCATCTGGACTACATGTACCAATTCTCTGCAAGAGGGCAATATTTTTTTCCCAGTTAAAAGCAGTTCTGATGCCAATAACACAAAGTACAATTTTTAGTGGTATAGCTTGGAAGATGCCTTTTCATTCTTGCAGCACATTAGATCCTCTTATCACATTCTTACAGCATGCTGCCACATTAAATAATTAGCTTAATTATTAAATACGCATCCTAAGGAGATGCTGCGGTGGTATGGCGGTAGCGTTACCTCACAGCAAGAGGTTCTCCCGTTCGATTCTTGTCTGGGCTTGGGAGTGCCTTCTGTGTGGAGTCTGCATGTCCTCCCCGCAGTTAGGTAGCGTTCAAAAGACATCCGTGCGTAAATGGGCGTGCCTTTGTTGAAGGTTGAGTGTCGAGCTGGCACATTGGCGTTTCGTAAAAATCTACTGCCAATCATTAGCGGACCGGAGTTCCTCTGTGGCGACCCCTTACTCGAAAAGCCGAAAGACAAACTACATTAAATACGCATCCTACAGTGGAAACGTGTCAAAAGGCTGAATTCATTTTCACTGTAATTCACAGGACACTCGTATGTAAAATGAGAATCATCTTATATAACACATCAGAGAGTTCCTTTCTAAAAAGAAAAAGGTGGTTATATTCTGAGACACAGCTTAGATCGCATGTCTCGAGTATCATAGGTCAGCTGAGCAAGTGTAAGTATTTAATTTCATTTTAATTTTTTATGAAATGTTTATTCAATTGTAAAGCTACTACAAATCATATCCCTGCATTGTTTTCCATAACAGATGACTTGTAGTCCCGTTAGGAATCCAAGTTTTATTATTTATTATTTTACTATGAATCCCCACACTTTTAATGACTATGTCAGGGCTTATTTCATAGGAGATGTTGACAATTTAAATTGACTTGCATACTGGAAATAAACCGCACACACAGCAATCTAATTACCTTACTTCAAGAAGCTAGCCAGTCATTCCTCTGCCTGCATAAATAAGTTCTTCATTCTTCCCGCTCGCAGACCAGACATAATTCATAATGCTGAGCTGTCCCTTGTTCCTGCTTGTGCTTGCATAAGCATATTCTGTTCCCGGCTTTCTCGCGTGCATATAAACCATAATGCTCAAAGCTGAGCCGTCCCTGTTCCTGCTTGCATTTGTGGCCAGCCGGAAATGACTCCTTCAGCTCAATTCCGACTGGCTGGTAGCCCTGGCGGCGCTGAAATCATTGCGCACGCGATGCTGTCATTGCCGAAAGCGTGAAAATTTGAAAAACGAAAGGAAAAATCGGAAATGAAGGGGTGCCACTCGGGAATCATGACACCCCTTCATTTGGACCCCAAAACTCAGTAAAAAAAACGAGTAATTTGGTATGGTTGGGAAGTATGCTTACCACACTGCCAAAGACTGACTTTCCAACAATGCACAAAAAAAAGAAGTTATGTACTCACCATAACGTTCCATGTGTGTTGTCCATCTAGCCTTCATTCTGTACTGGTTGGGTTCAGAACTGATCCTCGGTTCCGACTTGGCCATTTACTAAAGCTCGATGTCTTCAAGTAGCTCATGGCTTATCCCCTATCCCATGATGCTCTGGGGAACTCCCCAGATCTTGTTTGCTGGCAAACTAATACAGTCATAAAACAATTTTACCACTTTACAAACCCCAAAGTGGGTCAGAGAAATAGGATGCCCAATAAATCCTCTCAGTCCTTCAGGAGCCAAAGGCTGGGGGAAGGAGGGTGGGATGTACAAATGAAGGCGAGATGGACAACACACATGGAACGTAATGGTGAGTAGATAACTTCTTTATGTGATGCTGTCTTATCTTGCCTTCGTTCTGTACTGGTTGAGACAGCATCCCCAGCACCATATTTCTTGGGTGGCTCAAGGTGGCTCAAGGGACAATATTCTTCAGAAGAGTGGACCCAAAGGAGGCCCTGTCCCTGGATACCAAATCAACTTTGTAATGAGTAATAAAGGTATGAGGCTTTGCCCATGTTGCTGCAGCACAAATGGTATCAATTGGTAGTTTTTCCAGAAAGGCAGAAGAGGTAGACATAGCTCTAGCAGAATGACCTCTTACTTTGTTGGGAAGCTGTTTGTTCTGTGATTTGTAGGTGAATGTGATGCAGTCTGATAACCATCTGGAGAGAGTGGTCTTAGCAAATGAAGCACCTTTTTTACAGTCTGAAAAGGACACAAATAATTGGTCAGTTTTTCTAAAGTTATTTGTTCTGTGCAAGTAGAAACATAATGGCCTGTGTACATCTAGTTGGTGTAAATTATACTCTGCTTTACTGCCTTACTTGGGGGAAAAATGGTAAGTCTATGGACTGGTTTAAGTTTGCTTCTGAACATACTTTTGATAAAAAAGGATGGATTTGTACAAAGTGAGACTCTGTCCTTGTGAAACAGCATATATGGAGGTTTGATAGACAATGCTTGTAACTCTGAAACTCTCCTAGCTGACGTTATAGCCACTAAGAAAACAGTTTTCCAGGTCAGGAACTTCAAGTCACAAGATGATGCAGGTTCAAATGGGGAGAGAATCATGCTGGATAATACAAAATTCATGCTCCATGGGGGTAGAGGTAGTCTAATGGGCTGTCTTAAAAGCATAGTACCCCTCAAGAAGGCTTTGCAAAGCCTGTGGGACATAATGTTTGGCCCCACTTCTCCTATATGGAAATTCAAGATCTCTGCTAATTGAAGTCGAATAGTGGCTGCAGCTGCTCCATCATTAAATAATTTCACTAAAAATTGCAGTACAGAAGATAATGGAGCACAGAAAGGATCAATATGGTTTTCCAAGGCCCGTGAGGTAAATCTCTTCCATTTGCTGACATATAATTTTCTTGTAGAAGCCTTATGACAGGAAATCAAAATATACTGTACTGAAGGTAAAAGGTCAGGTTGCCTGGCTATGTTTGGAATCAGAGCAGCCAGGCTGTCAACTTGAGGGTTTGAAGAGATGGGTGAAGCGTTCCTGACAGATGGGTCAGGAGATCTGGAACTGAGTCAAATATCCAAGGCTCCTCTTGAAGATGAGACCGCAGGAAGGGGAACCAGATTTGACGAGGCCAGTAAGGAGCAATTAGTATTAAGGTCCTTCCCAATACACTGGCTTTCTGAAGAACTTTGGGTATCAGTGGGAAGGCAGGAAAGGCAGAGAGGAGACCTGAAGGCCAATCGTGTACAAGTGCATCCCTGGGAGATTCCCCCGGAAGGGGGATTAGGGTAAGATAGCTGCTGCATTTGGCATTCGTAGGCATAGCAAAGAGGTTGCAGCAAGGCTGGGCCCATTTTTGGAAAATTATTTCTGCTATTTCTTGTTTTAGGGACCACATATGAGGCATCAGAATTACTCTGCAGAGTTTGTCTGCTATCACGTTGGATTTCCCGGGATGTGCATTGCTATCAGAAAACTTTGGGAGGAGGTCGCCCACTGCCATACTCTCAGGGCCGGTCAACAAAGGGGGTAAGATCTGGTTCCTCCTTGCTTATGTACCAGACAACTGACATGTTGTCTGTCTGTTTTGCTAAAGTTCCCAGTGGAACAGAGTCCTGAAATGCTTGCAACGCTAAAAGCACTGCTCTCATCTCTAGAACACTGATGTGCAAGTGGGCCTCGTAATCCTGCCAAGTGCCTTGGACTGTCTTATCCAGATAATGCTCACCCCCATCTGGGAAGCATCTGAGGTCACTGTAGCTACAGGCTGGGGGAGAACAAAGGGTCGATCTATAGTCACATGAGTCGAGTGAAGCCACCATTGATGGTCTTTCCTGCAGGATTCTGTTATCAAGATCTGGTGCGACATGGGGAGATTCTA
Organism: Protopterus annectens; assembly: GCF_019279795.1. Taxonomy (NCBI): domain Eukaryota; kingdom Metazoa; phylum Chordata; order Ceratodontiformes; family Protopteridae; genus Protopterus; species Protopterus annectens. Next base: position 601,496,288 of record NC_056737.1, read on the forward strand.
CATGGACCACTGAGTGATCAAAAGCCACTGTAGAATCCTCATGTGGAGCCTCGCCAATGGAATCAAAGTTATTCCTGCTGCCATGGACCCCAACACTTTTTGAACTGTTCTTGCTTGCACTTTCTTCTTGAACAAGAGGATCAAGACTTGTCATCGCAGGACGTAAACTCTTTCTGGGAGAAGCTTTACTACCATTTTTTTGGTGTCTAGATCTGCTTCTATAAAAATGATACATTGAGATGTCAATAATGCAGATTTTTCAGAGTTTATCATGATCTCTAAGTGGGAGCAGAGTTTTAATGTGGTGTCTCTTGCCTGTGTTAGTAGCTGCTCAGTGGTGGTGGTTAGGAACCAGTCAAATAGATACAGAAACACTCGGAATCCTAAAAGCCTCAAGTGAGCCCTGACTTCTGCCATGCATTTGGTGAACACTCTGGCGGCTGTAGTGAGACCAAAGGGCAGAGCTCAAAACTGATAGTGACTGGCTCCCACCCGAAAGTGCAAATGCCTCCTGGATTGCTTGTCCATTTTTATGTGGTAGTACACATCCTGGAGGTCAATACAGCACGTCCAATTGATTTGTCCCAGAAAAGGAAGTACTGACTGTAGTATTACCATCCGGAACTTTGACTTTTCTACTGACTTGTTTAGTCTGCTGAGGTCCAAGATGGGTCTCTAGTCCCCTGTTTTTTTTGGAACTAAAAAGAACCTTGAGTAAGCTTTGGATACTATTTGGTCTGCGGGGATTGTCTGGATGACTCTTTTTTCTAGCAATTTCTGTATTTCTAGTGTTGCTTGTTCCCTTTGACTGGGTGGAACATCCGGGATGACTTTTATGTTTGGGACGGGGAAGGAAAAGGGTAAGGAGTAGCCTCTGGATACTATGCTTTGTACCCATTTGTCTTTTGTTATTTTTAGCCATTTTTCTGAGTACAAAGGAAAGTGACCCCCGACTGCCTCCAGAGATGGACAGGCAGCCCTCTTTCAGGAGTGCTGGAAGGGCTTTCCAAGGAAAGATTCACCTGTCACCCTGGTTTTGCAGCCCCCCTCTGTCACATGGTCGGTGTATTGCCTCCCCCTCTGCCTCTGGGGGAAGACTCGCCATGTGTGTCTTGAAAAACTCTCTGGGATTTCTAAAACCACATTTTTCCTCCCTTTTGACCTTTTGGATACGATCTAGAAGGCAGGGAAAAATGGACTCCTTTGGAAGTGAGTTTTTTCTTCCTGCTCACACCTGCTTAGTGTGTCTTACTTTGCCTGAACAAGAACAAGCCATCGAAGGAATCATTCACAAAGGAAGACTTAAAAGGCTCCGCAAAGTTACACAAGTGCATCCAGGAATGTCTCCTTAAGGAAATTCCTGAACCTGCTGCCCTACTTGCTCCATCAGCTGCATAAGAAATGTATCTCATGGAGAAGTTTACCACTGAATTTTAGGTGGAGAGCTGGGAGGCAACCTTGTGTGATACCCCACAGCTACTGAACTTTGGAGAGTATCTCCTAGTTCCTTCAGGAGACCCCGTTGTAATCTTGTGAAATGCGTGAGATAATTCAGGGACCTGAGTGCAAAGGTCACTTAAGAAAAGGTGCAATTTCCATACCTGTCCATTGTGCGAGACTCTTTGTTCAGTAGAGGATGTTTCTGACAACTCCTTGGTGGCTGCAGCCACAACCATAACATTTACTGGGATACCGTTTGTAAGGAAAGTTTTATCTTCGGGGGATGTAATGTACTTATTTGGTCTCTGATGGACTGGCTCAACTGAATCTGTAGTCTCTCATGCCTTTTCACAAACTAGTTTCATAAGTTTGTCGAAAGGCAGAGACATCAAATGGTGGAAGGGTGACACCCAAAAGCCTTTGGGTAAACAGACTGCTCCTCAGAAGGGTTGATGGTCTTCCAGCCACCTCTCTGCTTAAGTATTTCTAGGATGTCTACAAAGTAGACATTCTCAGAGGGTGACCGTGGGGACCCTTCTGACTCATCAAGGTCTGTGGTTCCTCTTACATAAACTCTTGCTAGGGAGATCTTCAGAAGGGTATTCAGGAGAGGTTTCGGAAGAGAAGGGTTCATCGAATGGGGCATCCTGAGGCTGTGGGTCTCCATGTCTGTGTGGATGTGGTTGTGCTGAGATGGACACTGGTGTCTTAGGGGGAGGAATGATTGGATCTGAGAATGGAGGTGCCTGTGGGGACGGCGCTCCTCTCATCAGCTCAAAGGCCCCCAGCCTATGACCCGAGGAAGCTCCTGGCTCCGAAGAACATGAAGGCATCCCCGGTACCAATAGGGTTGGCTCCTAGGCCGAAGCCCTGAGAGGCAAGTTCGGATTCGAAAAATGTTTGATCCAACTGCCTTCTCCAGACCCGACCAGAGAACATCGGCTCCTAGACTCTTCGAGCTCAGATGGCACAAAGGAAGTCAGAGCAGTAGTCGGGGCCAAAGATCCTGGAGCAGGTCTCAGCCCTGACAGTTCCACTACAATCAGCTCCGTTCATTTTGGCTCAGAAACCACAAGTCGGCTCGGAAGAGGAACTGATGATGAAAGGGCAGGTCTGGTCAGTTCTGGAATCTCCAGGGTCAGCTCCAACAAAAATTTGGCTAGTGCCGGTGTACTCAAAAGTCTCCGCACCAACCGATCCATGTTGTCATCAGAAAGGTTCCTGGAGGATCGAGAGGAGGGAGCTGGAGATCTTGTAACTTACAAGATAGGAGATCTGAGCATCGGAGAAACTGGCACCAGTTCTGGGGACCGGCTCTGAGCATGAAGTACCAATGGTTCAAAAATAGAAGGAGCCGAGGTGGATGGTCTCGGGTCCAACAGATTTCGGGTCTGAAGAAGATGTCTTTGGTCATTTTTTCGATGCTTCAAATTCAGAAGTAGAGGATGATCTCTTGGATGTCTTGTCTGATTTTTGAGAGGGAGACGAAGAAGCTGTCTTTTTTGTAGGGCTCTGACCCTCTTCTAAGCCCTCTAAAAAAGACATTCTTAACAAACCTTTAACAATCAGCTTCTTCCTTTTGAAAAGAACTTTAGAGCTAAACGAATGGCAAACTGAGCAAGATTCCTGCAAATGTACTGCTCCCAAGCAGTAAACACATACATTATGCCCATCTGTTAAAGACATTTTTTGAGTGCATTTTGAGCACTTTTTAAACTCCAAGGGTTTTGTAGCTTTTGTTTGTTTAGACATGGTAACAATACCTATCTATCTATATATATATGGGTGTACCTTCCTACAACGAAATTTCACTTTTTCGAAATGGGAAAGTACATTCCCCACTTAAGCGAAAGTGCACTTTAATGAAAGTGCACTTTCGCTTAAGCTCACTAGACCGAACCTACCGCACCATAATGAAGGACATTGAAAAACGGGCTATGTCCTCCACTGTGGTGCGATAGTCATGGACCTTAGGGTTAGGGCATGGGTTAGGGTAAGGGGATATACTAACTATCCCCTTATCCTGACCCGTGCCCTAACCCTACGTTCCGTGACTATCGCACCACAGTGAAGGACATAGCCCGATTTGGAATGTCTTCCACTGTCGTGCGGTAGTCACGAACCTTAGGGTTAGGGCAAGGGTTAGGGTAAGGGGACAGCTAGTAGGGCTATCCCCTTAGCATGACCCATGCCTTAACCCTAAGGTACATGACTGCTAGCCCGTTCAGTCTAGCAGGTTCGTGAAAGTGCACTTTCGTGTTAGTGTGGGTGTACCTTTGAAGTTCGAAGTAGTGAACTTTCGTTCTTCAAAAGTACACCCATATATATATATATATATATATATATATATATATATATATATATATCTAAAGAAAAAAGCACACGATGCAAAACAGGCCCTCTAACTTAAACAGGTTTATCCGCTCTCTAACTAAAATGAGCTGTATTAACAAACTACAAAAGAAATATAAACACACACACAATCTAAATTTTAAATTCTAATAATTAACACACGTCAAAGAGGAAATAGCTAAAACGTGCTATAGCACTCTGTAGAAAAAATGCATTAAAACAAACAACCCTTTAAGTTAATTACTCAACTACAATTAAATAAAATTGCTCATTAAATGATCCCAAAGGGAATTATTTTAAACACACACACTAGGAAGTCGGGATAGGGAGTAAAACTTTTGGCCTAAAACATAAACAACGGCCACAATATAAACACAGCACACTCGAAGATTTTATACAGGTAAACTAAGTTAACACTAAGTTACTACCCGTCTAAAACCTAAAGCGAAAAGGAAATATCAAATTTTCTACACAAAAAGATAATTTAGAAAAAACACTTAGCCAGAGCTAGTTGAAGCATCTGATCTGTTTTAGTGGCAGACGAGACCTGGGGAATAAGGGGTAAGCCACGAGCTACTTGAAGACATCAAGCTTTAGTAAACGACACAGTCGGAACCGAGGATCAGCTCCGAACATAGCCAGTACAGAATGAAGGCGAGATAAGACAACATCACATCAAGAGATCAAAAACATAAAGAAAGCTAATGAACTAACAAACCAATTACTTCCACATTGCTTGCATAAATGAATGAATGAAACTGCCAATTTCAAGTTTTGCAGTTCAACTGCAGATTTATTGGCAACAATTATCATTTCAATGTATGCCAACATTCTAACAGTTGATGGGGAGAAAATACTGAACTGCTTCTGTGCCACACACCATAAAAGACTCCATAAATGTTGTGTTATGTAAAATCTATAGAACACATTGAACACTGTGTCGTTGTACTCAGACCTTGTCATAAAAAGCCCAGTAAATGTTAAAAGGCTGGAAATAAAGACACAGTTCATTCATTCATTTCTTTATTAATTGCTTAGTGGATGAAAGAATGAATGGTTTATTTAAAAAGGACATGGTTTTGTTGTTCATGGGCTATGCTAAGTATCTACATGCATTTTTTTACATTGGCTAAAATAAAAAAAAAAGCAACTGTAAGTGGTACGCATTTGCAGTGTACAGAACGCATGACAACAAATACAGAAAAGTTTACTGCAATACTAAAATTACTTTTAAAAGAATACAATGACCCTTTAAGGATCAAGAGGTGAAAAGAGAAAATCTTCGGCTTGAAGCTGTAGCAAGGCACTTGTTATGAATGCAACAAGAGGTTTGCTACAGTTATAACAACATATACCCATTCTGTTCCATTTTTCTTTGTGATGATTACTTAAAAAGCCCAAAAGTAACATTCATACAACGTACCAAAATCAAGGACTGATTTTCTGATTATCTTATCCCATTAGAAAGATGCTAGAATAACAGGTTTTGCATTAGTATGCCTTTTCTGAAGGATATTAATTGCTTAACTCAAATTACTTATTTACTGTCTGCAGTGTTCAATGCAGTGACAAAAAGGAATAGTTTCTATAAGGAAAACACAGAAAACAGGAGGGAAAATTGTGGAAATTATGACAAACCAGGGTCAGTTCTGAAGCATTCATAACACATGAAGTGCTGCAGCCATTACAGCAAATTTTGGCATTCACAAATGCTACTGCTGAAATACTACTACACTGGCAACACTGCTGATTAAATGCATTAGCTTCTGGACATGCACTTTACAACAGGTGACTGAACATGCACTTAGTGACTGCATGTAAAAAGGTGAAATATATATTTATTTTACTTTAGCTGGATGGACAAGAGACATTGGGAAAATCAGGGACACCTGAAAGGCATGGTTAATTCAAATACCTAGCATATTTTCACAGCTGCACAAGGGAAGAGGTGGTAAGCTACAAAGTGGAAGTTCACTACCCCCTCTTTCCTGCACAGCTAAAAAGCTAAAGGAAAAAAAAAGTAGGCTGCAGAACAGATCGGCACATTTCTACATTGAACATTTTCCAGCTGAGGCGCTCTCCCTCTTGCGATATTTCTTTCACCCTTCCAAGTTGCTCTGATCACAACCATAAGTTTCACACTGAAGAAAAGGAGAGAAAAGTAATAAAATGGAGACTTTTTTTTAAAAATAAAGTTCTCTGCTGAAGAAACATTGACAATGCTTTACCTTGCATATGAGGGTTTCCTTCACCTTTCTCAGTTGCCCTGGTAACTGGTGAGAAGCCTGTTACTTGAGAATGGAGTACAAATGTAATAACAATATGGTTTATAAGCAAAGAACTTTTGGAATGAGTCATGGGGTGGTAAAAAAGGTTCTTGACTGAAGAAGCAAAAGCTGTTCTTGGGCTTGCAGGGGAACTATCAGCTCAAATGATACAACGCTGATTGTGTCCCCTAACAGCCTGTGCATGAAATAAATATTTCAGAGGACAGGTCAACAACATGGGACAAAACTAAAGACATTCAGCACCATTCTGGATAGTGGTGATGGTTACATGGCATGCTAACACTGCTGCTGGCCAGTGGGATTGCAATGTAATGATAACACAATCAAGGTTTACTGCCTGTTGAAAAGTAGTGAAGGAAGTTTAAAAAATAAAATGCAGAGGATCAAATTGTCTGCCACCAACCAAAATTAATGTGGAAAACGAAGTGTCACCTAGTGAATGTAACTAATTAATCGCAGTGAAGTTTTGTAAGTATTCAGGTTTTTGCAGCAGACAGAAGCCATATGCATGCTTCTAAAAAATCAGCACACCGGTGTTTGGAAGGAAACTGGAGTTCTTGTGTTTATGTGGGATTTTCAATAAGGAGATTGATTATGACCTACTTACTTGATAATTATATAAATGAAAGCAGGCAAATTTGTGTGACTCTAAATCAAGATCAGAGGCTCTCCCTCTTTCTGGCACTCAGGTGCATGTTGGCATCCTTTCATTGCTGTTACTAACTTATAATCCCATTTCTGACATCACCCTTTTGTCAACAAGATCTTTATTTTGCAGCTAGTGAGAACTATTTTGTGCAGAGGCATTCCTAGCTGCATGCTAATGACAGGAATAGAGTGGCCAAAGTGATGAAAATACAAAAGATAAGTGCACCATTTTTTGGTTCAGGGGTGAGAATATATACAGCTTAACAACATGGAAAGTTGCAGTCCACTGCTATCCTTTAAATGTCACTGCAAAAAAGGCACTGACATTTTTACTGAGGATACTCAAACTTGACAGCATTACTCACTATTTCCATTCTAAGTGAATGGGACTATGATCTGACAGCATGGAGTAGGACATTATAATCTCATCAGCTGCATCCTCACAATGGATTATAGGGAAGAAATAGCTTTCTAAGAAAACAAGATCAAGCCAACATGTCTGTCCCATGAGGGCATTGTGTGTTAGGAAAACGTTAAAATTAGGTACAAATAGTTATTGTGCTGCTGGCAGGTTTGGATTCTGTAGATGTTCACTGTAAGATAAAAAATGTACACTTTTTCAGGTTTTGCCCATAATGGCCCATTAGAGCTTTAACTGTACAGTATTATTTTATATGTGGAATAAGAATCAAGAAGGATACTAACCAATGAATGCATATGGCAATAAATAATCAGTAAACCTGTCACACACAATGCCAAATCATGATTAGTTCAAGTGAGTGCTTGTGTGTGTTCAATCTTCTTTTGTACAGTGCACCATATGCTTTTTTTTTTTTTTTGTATGAGGAGGCCCAAAGTTCATTTCTGATACCTAGGTGAGGTTCAGGGTGTGGTTTGAAGAAAGCTCACAACAGACACAGTCTAAGAATCTATGCACTAGTTGTGGTGAAACTTTCTGGAATGCAAAAAAAAAAAATGAAAAATAAAAAAATAAAAATAGCAGTCTACTTTAAAACAAAGCAAACTCAATTTTCAACGTCTGTAAAATTTATTACATTCTCCTATTTCTGGTATAAAAATATTTCATAGTACAATGGAATGATTTTAATAAAATTTTATTTTCATGAATTCATTTTATTTCAACAAAACTTGCATGGGGGGGAATCATTGTCAGTTTCTGATTCACAACAATTTATTTTCTCCAAATGTACCTTGTGTAACATGCTACTTGTTGTTTGTCTTTCGGCTTTTCCCGGTAAGGGGTTGCCACAGTGGAACTCCGGTCCACTAATGATTGGCAGTAGATTTTTTTTACGAAACGCCGAGGTGCCAGCTCGACGCCCAACCTTCAATGAAGGCACACCCATTTACGCACGCATGTCTTTCGACCAACCGCAGGGAGGACATGCAAACTCCACACAGAAGGCACTCCCAAGCCCAGCCGAGAATCGAACGGGAGAACCTCTTGCTGTGAGGTAACAACACTACCGCCGTACCACCGCGGTTCCAACATGATTAAAATTATCAGATTTCCTCAGAAGTTTTGGATTGTGGGAAGTGGCAATCACATCTCTCTCCCATACATCTTCAGCATAATTAGACTTAATGGGTGATACTGTATGCATTTACATCCCACTGGAATTCAAAGATATGATTGGCAGCAAGGCAGAACTGTTACAAAGTTTGCTGTGCTACAGATCTTTGTGTGATGGAATTATGTCACCTAGAATGCACCTTGAAGCCCTCCCTATTCCACTGAAATCTACTTGCAACCAGTATACAATAAACAGACCATCTTTAAGAGATAAAGTAATAAATTACTACAGCTCTTGTAAACACTTTGTGCAGAATACATATTACACTGAAAATAAAACTTACCTTCCCAGTAAACCCTGTGTATCTCTTGAATTTGACAATACTCTCATACTTCCTCCACTTCCAGGATGAGAACGCCTGCCCTTTGCTGATGGAGTATCTGGTTCCCCAACCCCCTAAAGCGGAAAGAAAAAAAGTATAGGTATACTATATACTTCACTTGACCATAAAACTGCTCTTCAGAATTATAATTAAACTGTGAAGTTCTAAATGAGATATTTAAATTCAAGTTGTACATGATCTATTGCTAAAAGAAAGCCTTTTCTAATACAGACAAATTGCACTACAACAAAAGTACACATGACCCAACCATAGCAATCAACCATGTTCAAGCACCAGATAAAAGCACACCTAGAAAACATCCAGCTGTAACATCTAATGCCACAAAGTAGGCTTGATCAGTCATGTATTTAGATCTGACATCACCTGTGCCAGGGTATAAAGGCATGAGGAGGCCATCATATTGCAGCACTTTTTCTTCCCCCAGAATCAGAAAGGCTCAGGGGTAAAGGCCACAGCCAAAAAAAGAATAATAAAAAACAAAAAACAGGCTCCAAAGTGCCAAATCCAGCGGCAGCCTTAGACAAAAGAAAAAGTGGACTGTGGCAATGGAGGGAAAAATGATCTGTCAGTAATGTAGATACTCCAAGCCTACATTTAGTTATAAAGAGGAACTGTACAATAGTGCCTCATTGGTAGCTGCTGCAGTCCCATGGGAATCCAGAATCCATTTTAGCTACCTTAAAGGGATAAAACGAAAGTCATAAAAAATTAGGGGCCAAAATGAAGGTTAAAAATTGCAGAAGCAAATTTAAACCCCAGACTGAAAATAAAGAGGAAGACTGTTTCATACTCCCTTAACTTCCATTTGAACTCCAACCCGATAAAAACTGTCTTTGTAGCTCAAAAGTTTTTCAATAAGAAGTAGCAGAGCAGGACCTGGAATGAGGCTGTTCAAATATGTGATCTAACCTTTGATTTAAAAAAATAATAGAAAGAAATACAATGATTAAGGAAGGATTAAAAAGTTTGTTTCAAACCAACGTTTAATGTGAACCAGAAAAGGAAAAGTCCCTATAATCTGTTCAGGAACAAAGCTTCTTGGAAAGGTAATGGCCAACAAAAAACCTGTATGTGAAAGCACTTCTTTTGCAAGCCCAGTAGCTGCAAACTCAAAGGTGATCCCAAAGTTTACAAAATAAATATGTTGATCTAAGGCCAATTAGAAACAAAGTTGTAGGTACAAAGGAAAATTTAGTAACAAACCAGATACAAGTCAAAGTGAGATAAGAAATAGGAAGAGGGGCCACTGCTATGAGGTTAGAAATGGCTGAAGCATGGACCTTTATTGAGGAGAAAGACAAACCACTTTTCAATGGATGCATACTCATATATTGGCACAACATAAAAGGCTCAAAAGTATAAAAATCTGAGTTTTTTTCAACAATCCAAATAAAAAATCTCCAAGTAGGGAGCTTCCGACTTTCTTGGTCTCTGGCCTTAAAATCTAAAAATTTGGGGTTGAACCAAAAGGAAAGTCACAAGGTTACTGAGCAGAAATGCCTCATAAGTGGAGCTTTACTTGTTGTGAGCTGACTCAGAACATTAAAACACTCCACCCTCCAGAGTGTAAGCAACACCAAACCACTCTGTTTTGGACAGAGGCACTGGTGGAATGCTCCAAATAAAAATGGGTTCCAGACAAGGAAGGTGAACGCGAGGTACTAGGCCATAAACTCCTCAAAAATAAATATTCAGAAACTGAGTACCCAAGGAAGATTAGACCAAGAGAGGATGGTTGTCTTGTCCTTGTTCCATTGTGTCTGTGCAGAGAGACTGTACTTGAGGATGGAGGATACACTCGTTGCAGTGTGACAAACTTTGAGAGCTCAAAGGCAAGATTAACGAGGTTCTCCTTTTGTGTGACATGAAAGGTCAACTGTTGTTTGTAGATTGAACCAAAGTTCCCACAGAAAGGTTGGTGGAGTTCTGTCTTCTACTAACAACTGTACCCGTTAATGATTTCCGTAGATTGAGTTCAGTTTATCTGCAAAAGATTTGTCCTGCAAAGGAGTTAAGAAATAAATTCCCCTGCTTGTGGTTGAAACCTGTAATGACAGTAGTGTTGTCTGTTTGAATTCCACAGAACAGTTGACTTGCCTGTGCTTTGAAAGAGGTCCCCCCTGCCTGACTGCTGCAACATTTCTTTAGTGTTGTCCGGCTGAAATCTGAAGTGCCCTGGGCCACGCAGGTTGAAAGCCATTTTCCATTGGACCTTAGCTCAAGCACATTTCCGAGCCCACTGTCGCTAAACCAAATTCTCCCCACGAGGGCCGGTTTTGCACCCATTTTCCATTGAGGTTGGTCCTCAGCCTGTCCGAGGCATCCCTTGTTGATGCAAGAATCCTCCTCCTATATGCAATCTTCTCCTTGGCAGCAGAGGTCTGTATTGACAGCCATACAGACTCCCTCTAGTGCAATTTTGTATTATTGGAAGATGGGACCAGTGAGTGTTGCTGAATGCCATGTCCAGGAAGGGACTGTCCATTTAGTAGATCCTCATATGCAATTTGGCATAGGGAAATAAAGACTCAAAGGCAAACCGCACATTGGGGTTTGTAGGCCATAAGAAAGGCTTCTTTGTTTGTCCTCACACCAAGCACCCAGAGAAGAAGGCTACTTCACTGTCAATTTGGAAGACTTTGTCGAATCTTCAGGTGATCTTATCACACAGTCTACAAGCCCAAGAATACCCAGAAGTTCGGCCCCTTGTGCCATAATCAGACAGTCATTGAAGATAAAGATAAATTCAGCTTGCATATGTAGAAGATTCAGGTCAGCCAGAACAAATGTAATCACTCTGGGCCTTAGTTAGGCCAAAAAACTAACAGGTATTCCAGCAAAATAAATTTCCATTTCTCTTAAGTGTAGTACCTGCAATCTGGAAGCAGAGAACTGTGAATGTAAATTTTTGAGAGATAGAGTAAATCCATGTAAGCCTCTTTGAAGGAACATGAACCTTAACGCCGTAGGTGTTGCAGATAGAGAAAAGTGATTTCCAGGTGAAGTGGTAAGGCTTTGACTATCCCAAATTGAATAGAGGTGTGATCCCATCCAAAAGAGAGGGCGAGAATAAAAAAGTAGTATCCAAGTGTTGAGGATAGATAATCTCAAATTTTCCGTCCAGAGATAAAAGGAAAATTTGTCTCAGGAGCTCTAATTGAATTGGAGAAAGAATTCTATGGATGGAGAACCTGTAACCCGGTTGATGGGAGATAGAACTTGCAAGAGGAGGTTTATAATGGAAATTGAAATTGTGTATGGAAAGAGAATGCCAATTGAGTTTGAAAAGATAAAACTTCTTTCCTCCAATCTGGCTGCTGAAAAAAGAACTATTTGCAGCTGTTTTACGCCAGATGCCAATTTTGCTGCCTGAAGGACTGGCCTCTGCTGCACCAAAGAGCCAGAGAGTGACCTTAACCCGAGCTCTGGCCTGAAGGTCTGGATCTACCTGCCGAAGGCTGCACTCCCTTGTCCCCTGGCTCAGAAGAAGTACCCTCTGCCCAAAAGGCCTAGGTCTACCTACTAAACTTTGGAGGTTGTACCAGCAAATTTCTTAGTCTTACTGACTAAAAGTAACTGACTCACAGGAACTTCAAAACCTGCAAAGACTTATACCAGTTTTAGACTTACTTGTATTCAGACATATTCAAAAAAACTTCACACTAACCTAGGCCAACAAAGACTGATAAGCTTAAGAATGCCAACTAAAGCCCAGAGAAGAAGGGGCCTGTAGCAGAGGAACTACATTGCAATCAGTGCGTTTCTGTTCGCCAGTAGAGAAGAAGCTGAAACCTGCAATTCTAAACTACATTGCTGAGGTGCTTACCCACCTGTTCACTTGAGATGCAACTATGCCCCTGCAATTCTTTGCACTCTACAAATCCATGAACTTTAACTTTAGAAATAGCTGAGAAAGGGAGGAAATTCTGATGCTTCAACATATGAAACTGGCAGTTCAAAGCTCTCTTTGCTGCTTATCCAGAGTATTACTCTTCTAGATTAAGCAGCTCAGAGGCTCTTAATACCCTCCAGAATAGCTCCCTAATAATTCTGGGTCTCGGACTCTGGATTCTTAATTTATGATTGTTTCCTGCCCCTGTAGCCCCCATTTAATGTCGGTTGGGGGGCAGGAGAGCAGACACAGGAACCTGGGGGGAGGCTTCGGGGAAAACATCTGAAACATCCAAAAAAACCGGAGGTATCCACAGGGGTCTAAGCATTGTGGAAAAAACAAGAACTCTTCTGAAACAATAGATCCAAGTACTCCTGTCCCTTAAAAAATGTCCCCTCCCGGATGGAGAGAGCCTGAAAATGAAAAAAAAATGGGATGGAAAGAGAAGAGGGAGGAGATCCCTCATGAATCATCTCTATAAGGAAAGGAAATCCTCTGGGAAAGTAGAAGACTAGAATGAATCATCTCAGAAGGTCCAAACTTCCCAACTCTCTGGCCATCCTGGGGGCTCTATTCAGAGGAACTCCTGAACCCTGCTAAAGTAATCAAATCCTCTGCCATTTTAACCTCTCCATTTTTTAGCACAGATTTTCTGAAATTGAAGAGACTGAAGAGGGAAGGAGGCCAAGCAGAGGCTGAGAGAGAGCCTTAGAGAAGAAGCAGAATAGTATAACTGGACCCTTAAGGGCATAAGCAGTAGAGCCCTAGGAGGAGTAGCCCCTTCAGCCTGGCCTGCCCCTGAGAGGAGGCATCTTGTAAAATCAAAGTTTCCTGGAGCCCAACTTAGAAACTTCAGCGGATCCACCTGTTCAGCTGCCCCTTTTACTCGTTTGAAAGTCCAGCGTCCGGAAATTCCAAACGCTAGGTCTTAAAGGTCTCTTGTTCTCTTTGTCTTCTTTAGTGCCTTTACTTAAGGCCGCAACCGGCTAATGCATACATATTATAAGACCCTGCCAAAGACTAACCTAGTGCCATCTAACCTCCTGCTTCAATAAAATCACAACCCGACTACGCCGTAACAAAACCAAACAACAAAGGAAATACAAAAGCAGCGAGTATATGCCTATGTAGTATCTGTTTCCCACATACAATTAAAAACTTTTCTGACATCTTTCTGACATCCGGTGAAAGTAACTGAGGCAAAAAAAACAAAATACCAACCAGCTTGTTTAAAACCTGGGTATCCGGCGAAAAATTCCAGCGAAAAAAAGAAAAGACTTAACTTTGCACTTGCAACTCTGCTTCGCATCGACGGACCGCAAAGCAAAAGAGATATGACGCCGGTCATGCTGCATATACCTGACGCCTATCTCGATAGGGAATGATGACCCCATGACCCGGCGTCAGCTCTTTGGTATCGGAGTGACCGAGGACAGCGGACTACCCATAAGTAAGGACTGCAGCAATGTGAGATGAAGAACATCTATTACCATTAGGCATGTTTTACAGTGGAAGATGAAAATGTCATAATGAATATTAATGTGCAAATGTAATTGAAGGTATTCAGCATGCTGATATACCAAGCTGGATCATGTCCCATTTGGGTACTACACAGGATAATGAACCAGGCATCCTCAACTTCACCAATATCCATTTCTTTAGTCACATCTCCAAATTGACAATTTTATTTATTATATTTATAATGACTACAGAGATTTGGGTTTAATTTTATTTATTTTTTTGCTAAACAAAATAAAACAAAACAAAAAATCCCTTACACTGAAAACAGGCACAGCATTATCAGCAGTAAACTGCAATTCCCTTAAAACTCACCAATTATTTGAAGTGCACCTGATGCTATGAACTCGTGATTCTGACTTTTTCTAGTAATTTTGCTTTGGACAACAGATCTGTATATTCATTTACATGCTGTAGTTATAATTTACTTTTAGGTGCAGAGGTAACAGAACAGCTGCACATTTAAATTCTTACAGTCATGCCAGAATTCCAAGCAACAATTCCTTTGCTTCCTTGTTTTCATAAATAACATTTCAGTTACTGCAAAACATCACTTTCAAGTGGGGAAAAAAAAAATAACAGGATTTGCTAATGTTATAAAAACAAACCAAAGTTATGTTTGCATAGATTACTTATTCACCACCTATGAGAAAAAAAATGTAAAATGCTCAAGTTACTTGCAAACAAAATCTGAAGACATTTGCTTTCAGGTTGCTTACATCAGGCAAAACCAAAACATGGGCTGTGTCTTTAGTGTGCCTCTAAAAATATAACAAACGTTGACTTTATCTCCTTCTTATACATTCTGTCCCACGGAGGGTGTCATCTCTGACTGTGTAGAAGTCACACACATGAAATGTCCACAGTAATGTCCTTTAGCTTGCTGTTATCAGAGATATATGCTGACATACTATGGTTTACTATCATAATCTCGAAATTAAAAAAAAAAGTGTACTTATTAGTGAAGTGTTTCACCAACAGTATACATTACCGAATGCCCCTAATGTCGTAAAATAGCTGTTAATGCCGAAAATGTCGATCACGACATTTTCAGCACTTAACAGCAATCCCACCCTTCCCGTAACTCCCTAACTAGCTAACCTAACATCCCATTTATGCAGGGGGGCAAGCCTCCCTGCACCCCCCACAACTTAATATTCCAACTCCAAGATCGCACTACAGTGAGGAGAGGGATGTATTTCCCTAACCATACTGTACCGCGATCCCTTTACATGAGCGAACATTATATTTGCGAATGCACAGTCCATTCGCAAAAATGACGTTCGCTCATGTAACCTGTACACATATAAAGTATTCGAACATCTGTTGTTCGAATACTTCATAGCCGTGCAATTGCACGGCGACATTTCAATGGTAAACCACATACTATTTTATTTTTAATATGTATTTACTAACCAGGATAGAATACCAATCTCCATGGACCTTGGAGCTCCATTTGGTTGTGACTTTCTCAAAGTCACACAGTTCGGCAATGGAGTCGAGGCTGATGTAATCAAACCCTGGACCACAGCTCCACAATCCTCTGTACCAACTGCTAGATCGTACACTGCAAACGCACAGTGAAGTCATCACTTAATTGCCCTCTGCTTTCACCACACTAAACAACTACTTTCTTTGCCTGCTTTTGATGACTATTCATATAAAACGTGACACACACACACTCAGCAGCCACAGAAATGTATCTCAACTTGCTGCAGTCAGACACCTATACTGGAAGCACTGACAAGTTATATCAACGATCACATAACTGTCTTGTACTTTCCAATACCAATAACTCCTAATCATAATTCCAACAGGCAGACAGACACCTTTTTTTTTGAACCTCTGATATTGATGTTGGGACTGTGAGTAAAGTTAAAGAAATAATAATTACAAAAAAAGTCTCAGCTTCCAAAGGCCTAAGCAAAGCAGTGGGACCAAAGCAAACCAACATTAGCAGGAACCACAAGGCAAACACTAAAGATATGAAAGACTCCTTCTCAAATGCATAGAATTGTTGGGCTAGTCTTTTGGGGGAGGTGGAGGCTAAGATGGTCAAGCTACAGGCTGTGTGATTGGGGCAGTAAAGTAAAGTTGTAAAGCTTCAGTGCTAGCAGACCAGCTGTTCACAAGCAAAATGCTTCTTTAAGTGAACTACTACCTGCAGTCATAAACACAAACCTAGCCAGGAGTAAGGTGGAAGCATTATCTTCCTGCCATTTCCTCTTGATATGCTGACTCTTGTTAGGCTCAGATTTCTGTTTGTTCTGCACTTTGATGTTGTACACCTTGTTAGGGAAGAACATGAGAATATGAAACATTCTAGATATCCCATGCATCAATTTTTCTATCATACTACTGCCAGTTAAATCAAAACAAGCATGCCACCTTAATCATGTTTATGTAAACCTTAAATATTTAAGCAATACCTGACAGCTTTTTGGCAGGGATGGATCCTTAGAATACTGATACTTGTAAACCAAGGCTATACAAGTGAAAATGCTGCCACATGTACTTACAAAAAAACAACCTGGTCTGAGGAATTTAAATAAGCAGAACATTCCTTCTCATGCAATGGGGATACTACATAGTTACATAGGGTTACAGTTAATAGGGTTGCAGGTCTTCATCACACATGGTAGGAGGAATGAAGTCAAAAACAATATTGATTGTGAAACAAAATAGGAAAAATACAATACCTTTGCAAAAACTGAAAAACATACAGACATTTTCTATTTTTTAAGTAGCAGTATTTTCAAATTAAGGAAAAATAAAGAACTTAAATAAATAATGGAATTATCTGCTCATGTCACTGCCTATATATAAATGGAAAAGTTCAAATCATGAGTTCACACAGCTCAGCCAGATATACATCAGACAAGTTAGCAACAATAAATGTATTACTTGTGTTAATTTAAGTAGATGAAGGGGACCGAAGACTCAGCTTTTTTAATTCACTTACTGACACAAATTAATTAGTGACCCTGACTGTGCATCAGTAAAACTTTTAATGCTGGAATGAATGATGGGACCATTGATAAGGCTCACTCAACTTGTACAAGGCCTTAGGCAGATGCCTAAGGAGCCTTGTACAAGATCACTTCTGATGATATACAATTATTATGCAGGTTGCATAAATTGATTATTTATAATGCCTCCGGGCTCAACCTGCCCCGGGAACAGTGTCAGGTGGGGAGTTTGATTGGGGTGGTACACCTGTCAAAGAGTAATGTAGGTGTCCTAAGGCGAGTTCAGGGAGGAAAGAAACCTCCCATGGAGGAGAAGGGCAAAAGCTAGCTTGATCTTGATTTTCAGTATGAATACAGACCGTGAAAGTGGAGCCTCATGATCCTTCTGGCTTTTTGGGTTTTAAGCAGGAGGTGTCAGAAAAGTTACCACAGGGATAACTAACTTCAGCCAAGCATTCATAGTGCTGTTGCTTTTTGATCCTTCGATGTTGGCTTTTCCTATCACTGTGAGTCAGAATTCACCAAGCGTTCGATTGTTTACCCACTAATAGGGAACGTGAGGTGAGATTAGACCTTGGTGAGACAGGTTAGGTTTTACCCTTCTGATGATGTGTTGTTGCAATAGTAATCCTACTCAGTATAAGAGGAATTGCAAGTTCAGACATTTGGTGTATAATGTCTTTTTCCTTTACAGAATTAACTGCTGAATTAAGAATCACAGTAAAGCTACAGCTTTAGTGGAAAACACTTAAAATACATGAAATTACTCTCTTACTATTCATGCAGTACTGCAGACTACAGTGTCAAACTCTTCTATAGATGCTAATGAATACAGTAGAAATATCAGCTACAAAGCAAATCTTCCACAACATAACCTTTGTCATCTAAGGATGGTAAATAACACCATACAGTACTAGCAGTTCTGTAAACAGTGATTTATTCCCAGTTTCTAAAATTGTATGCCTGTATAATTCCATACATGGTGGAACCAGGTAACTGAATGAAAAGTGCTAGTTAAGAATGATAAACATGACTTCCCCGACACCACCTTACTCATGAGTGCTAACTCCAACCGTGCTCTTGAACCCAAGCCTAACACTATACATCATCTTATGAATAGTACAGTTGTCTAAGTTCTACTTACTTGTAAAGGTAGCTGTTCAAATTTCACACTGCCTCAGCAGCATATGAGTTCTGCACCTGCACAAACCCCAGAGCTCAGAATCTCCTTCTTTGAATCTCTGTGATATGAGATTAGCTAAGCCCCTCCCATCAACGTATACCTTAACCCTGACACAGAAAGTGAATTATTCAGGCTTTTAGTGCAAAGTAGGAAGAATCAAGAAGGTCCAGAAGCAAGAACTGCCTGAAACCAACCAGTCTGCAGCCATAAAACACCAACACAAATAACCAAAGTCAGGCAACAACACAACAAGGTTAGATACCATCAAGCTATACACAAAATAAGGGAGTTGGTGGGTGGGTGTTGCCATTGAGACAGTGTGAAATTTAAACATCTGCTGTTAGAGAAAAGTAGGACTTGCACAACTGTACTATGTTAATCATTCACATTGCCTCAGTGAAATATGGGTAGATTCTCAAAGCTTATCCTACCTGGGAGGAGGAAGATAAGGGTACAGGAGCCCCTGAGAATGATCCTTGCAAAACCTGCTCTGGAATTTGAGAAATAATCAAGTTTTTAGGGTGTTGTAAAGGTATGAACAGAGGAAGAAGCTGCTGCTCTAGAATGCTTCTAGAGTTCACCCCTTTTTGGTATGCCATCGAAGAGGATAAGGTTCTGGTAGAATGTGCCTAAACCTTGCCTGTAATAAATTACCATGGTGGCAGTAACAAAGACAAGAGCAGGGGACAAGCAATGACCAATTGTTTGCTTAGAGACAGGCTGGCCCTTATTAGCCATAGAATATTAACTAAACAGCTGTTCAGATTTCCTGAAGTGCACAGTTCTGTCAGGGTAGTACCTGAGCAGCCTATGCACATCCAAGGTATGCAGAATCCACTCTCCATTGTTTTTAGGTTCCAGAATGAAAAATAGGGCCTGATGGCTTGACTCAGGGTATAATCAGAAACTACATTTAGCATGAAAGGAGGATTAGTGGGTAAAACAACCCTGTTCTTGTGGAAAATCAGATAAGGTTTGCCCACCACGATAGCCTGCAGCTCAGACACTGACCTTGCAGATGTCAGTGCAATAAGCAAAACTGCTTTCTAAGTGATAAACATCAAATAAGCCAGGAAAGGTAGATTTCAAAAGGAAATGAGGTATTTTTTTCAAAAACAAATTTGAGATCCCAAGAAGGGAGTCTCAAGCGCAATACTCCTTTTATAAACTGCCCACAAAAAGCGACAAAAGAGGGGGATCCATGGGCACATAAGCTGACATGGCCACAAGATGCACCTTAACAGATGCACAAGATAAGGCAATGTTGAGTAGACCACACAAATATTTCAAAACAAGAGGGGTGGATACCATACTGGGCCCTCTGATACTGGTAAGGCACTACTTAGAAAACCTCTTCCACTTGTAAATATAAGATCTGCTAGTTACAGGTATTCTTGCCTCCTTCAATACCTGTTGTACATCTTCTTGGAACAAGTGCCAAAAAGGTATTAAGACAGAATTATCAGGCCTTTGGTAGCAACTGCAATAAACTGGGGTACACCAGTCACCTCTGACACTCTGTGAGCAGATTCAGAGTCTGAGGAAGCTTGAGGTAATTGTCATTGGCCACTCCCGTTAAGAGGGAATCGGTGGAAACAGATGAAGGAACATTCCCATCCAAGGGAATGAGAATGTTTCTGTCCTTAAAGCATGGCTGTAAAGATGTCTCAAATAAAATATTTCAACCAACCCCACATCTGGACCAAATCCAGGCAGACCTCTGTCCTGAGTTTCCACTTGTGAGGGTCCATCCAGGATCTGCTTAGTCTGTCTGCCACTAGGTTTTGCTCTTATGGGACGCATGAGGCTTGAAGTGTCACAGAATCCTGTAAGGCTAGCTCCAATGTCATCTTTGCCGACCAGCAGAGGGAGTGACTTCGTTCCCCCGTGTCTGTTCAGTTTGTGATATTGCCTATGACCAATAAAATGGGACTTGGAGACCTTAAGTGGTGAAGGACTTTTAGGATTTTAATCTCTGCTAACATTTTTTTGATGTTTATGTGCTTTGTATCATCCAAAGGACCCCATTCACTTTGCAGTTGAACTCCCCTGTACACTAATCCTCATACAAAATCTGATGAGTTCATCAGCCTTATTGAACAGGGGTTTGAAGAGAAGGGTATGTCCGGAATGAGACACATCTGACTCCTTATCCACTGTAACTCTTGTTTCACAAAATCCAGCACTGATACCTGGAGTTCTAAGGGAATCAGGTGCTGGGTCCAACCAGTTTTTAAGTACCATCAAAGATGAGTATGCCATGAGGTCTAGAATTGTGAGAAACCCACTTGCGGAGGCAGCTTCTTGCAGAGTGAAACCACTAAAAATGTTCTGAGCAGTCAGGACTATGTCTTTTGGTAGAAAGCCCATACTTTTTTCTGTGCACATCATACATCCCAGGAAGACAATTTGTGATACAGGACATTAGTAGGTTCAATTTGAAACTGGGAGCAACTGGCACATAATAATAAACATCCTTCAGATGCAAAGTCATCATAAAACAATGGTCCTGAAGAAGAGGTAGGATCATCTGCAGGGTGAATATTTTGAATTTGAGTACTTTCAGAAAACTAGTCTCCATGATAGCTCCTTTTTGGGTACAAAAAGGATTCTGCTGCAAAATAATTTTCCTCTTTATGGTGCAGGAACTGGTTCTACAACCCCTGCTTGCAACTTGTGAAGGAGTTCCAGAGAACAGATATGTCTGGTCTGGAGGATGCAGGGTATTACTCTGAAGAGAGCAGGATTTTCTGTTCACTGCCAAGAATATCCTGACTGAATTCTCCTCAGCACTCACCAGTCTGAGACTATTTGTGGTCAAGCTGCTGGGTTGAGATAAAGCCTGGAGGATACTGAAAGGGAAGGAGGCACAAGATGCCCTAAGTCTTGTCAGTGTCAATCTTTGGCAGGGGAAAGATCTTTTTTGGGAAAGGAACCCCTTTTATTTGACTTGGAAGCATTATCCTCCTACCATTTCCTCTTGGTATGCTGACTCTTGTTAGTTTCGTATTTTTGTTTGTTCTGTCCTTTAATGTTGTACACATTGTTAGGGGAGAACGTGGGAATATGAAACATTCTAGATAATCCATGCATCAATTTATCTCTAGCATCCCATTGTTTGAAAACCTGGATAGCAACAGCAGCAAACACAAATTCAGAACTTAAAGGAGCTTTTCTGAGTTTAAAATCCTCAGACAAATTCTGGTTATGTAACCAAGCAAATCTCCTCAGTACAAAAGATGAGGCTGTATTCGAGAAATAATGTCTGCACTTTCCAAGACACAATGTCAAGCATGTTTCAAAACCTGATTCCCATTAAACATTTATAACACTTCTGTTTAACAGGCAAAGATACAAAGTCATCTAAGCTGTAAGCACTTTACAAAACACATTTCCAAATAAAGCACTGATAATTTAAAATTCTAAATTACTAGACCAAGACAAATTTTTCCCCTCAGATTTTAATCATTTGCCAATTTTATTTGGCAGTGTATGGCTAGAAGAAGCTAAGGCTCTCTTGTTAGAGTTGGCAGCTGGAGAAACCATAGCTGGGTCAACTAACAAAGGAGCATAGAGAGCTGCAAGATTAGAGTATAAATTCTATTTCCTCACAGCCATTTTAGGAACTGGCTCACTAGCTAAAGGGGTTTTACGTGCAGTTTTATGAACATGTTATAAAGCCGATAATACAGGAGGAACAGCCAAAATATTTGGAATCTCATCCCCAATAAGATCATGAACTCTGCCAATCTCTGTTGGAGCTCCAGATTGCTTCTAGTCAAATACATCTCTAAAGCTAGCTAGCATCTGTGGAAAGGTGAACACATGCTTGGGTTTTTGAATCAATTCACCTTCTGAAGTATCAGGAGTCTTCACTACTGTCTGTCACAATTTGTGGCATTAGACTGATCTCTACAGAAGGTATCCCCACTGTCATTCTGAATAGGAGCATAGCTTCCGAAAATAGCTGTATTAGCTAAGAAAAACAAATCAACACTATATATGTTAATAACCTGATTGTCATGAGGTAACGTTTCTGTTTCTTCTTACTATGAACAACACTACAGGACACAATATCTGAAGCAGAGTATTATGTTGGCAAAGGGTTTCTAATCTCGGACCTCTCATACACCTAAAGGGTTTGGTTCTCCAGTAAGTGAACCAGGTACTGGAACAGCCCTGGAGGATGCTTCTGACCCCATACTATAGAGGGCTGCAAGCTCATACCAGCTGGTGATGGGGAAAAAGGTTAAATGCTCTGCAAGCCAGCTTAAAGCTACAGGAGATTCACAAACCATAAACTAAGGTGTGCTTTTGATGAGCTTTTTCTTTTTAGGTGATACTGGATTTAATTGGTGTGCAAGTGCATTTGTGTGTTTGGGCATATCAAAATCCATAACTTCCAGGGAAAAAAACACCAGCCAAAATTATATATTGACACTATTAGGGGATGACTAAGGGCAGCAATAATAGAAAATATAAACTATGTTCCCACATAGCAAATAAGCTAAACTGCATACAATATAGAGTTATAATAGCAGCTTTAGACATTATTATGCTACACTGTACTATAGGGCTAAACTGCATAAAACATGGCAGAAACAGTTTAAATTGTGCTAAGCCTTGTTCTATAAACTGCGGTGTAGTAAAGAGCACACATAGTCACAGTTCCAAGTAAACTTCACTTGTCCATATAGTGACAAAATATCAACTATATCTCCTTAATTCAAACAGAAACCTTTTAAGACATAAATGAGCATTTCTTAACAGATTCCCTTGTCAGAAATGAAAATGTACACCACAGAAAATAAAAATAAAGTAATTGTGATTTTAATGATAAAAATGATTACAGCAGTGTTAAGCCAGTAGTAAATATAAAAATGAAGAAAAATGTGAAAAATGCAATATTTTCCTGTCAGAACTTCAAACTGAAGCAGATAAACAAAGGAATCAAGATGCCTAGTGTTCAAGTAACAACACAAAATATTCAGCTTAACAATACAAGCCACAGAACACTTTAGAAAAGCCCCATAATGGCCTAAAGCAGTATTAAGCATACTACCAACACAATAGTATGTTAGAATTCCAAAAGGACTTAACAGTAGTAATAAATACCAAAAATATTAAAATAAAAAAGTTAACACACACCATATATATATATATATATATATATATATATATATATATATATATATATATATATATATATATACACACACATACACACACATATATTACAATACAAAAGAAAGAAATCAAAACTATGTAACAATAAAGAGGAAAGGAAGTTCCCAAAGGGATCTTATCTGAGTCTGGAAGCTGTAATCCACCAATGCAGGCTGCTGATAAGATTCAATTGTGTGACTCCTCCAGCCGGTAGTAAAAGGCTGAATAACTGACTTTCTGTGACAAGTGCTAGGCTTCCCCTTATGGGAGTGGCTTAGTCAATCCCCTATCACAGAGGGTCAGAGGAGGGGATTCTGAGCTCTGGAAAGCTAACAGGGTAGGTTTGTGTAGGAAGATAACCCATATGCCACTGAGGCAGTGAGAGAGAAATGAACATAACACCTTACCTAACAGTGTTACTACACAAGACACTCAGACACAGTTCAATATCTTAGCACATCCACACAAAATTAAAACTATCTCTTTGCCTAGCACTTAACCTAACCTGCAAACATTCACACACACACTCCCACCCCTAATGCTGAAACTTCAAGTATATTCAACATTTTTGACATGAATAAACACCAACGTGTACCTTAAGCCAAAGAAAGTCCATACACAACATGAAAAAAATCAACATTGTCACATTTGAAAACCCGCACTCGACAAAAACAATGTTCAACATAAAAACTCATCATTACATTCTGCTGACCAAGATTTTGTTAAATGTCCATTTGAATGACAGCCATATGGTCAAAAAAATGACAAAGTACAGCTGACTAAAAAGCCATTTCAATGAAATGCCATTTCTTTGAAAATATTCTATGCATCACAAAGTTATTTTATTTAATTTTTTTATAGGGGCAAGCCCCCCTCCTCCCACTCTTTAATTCTATACTCCTACCTCCAAAATTGCACAGCAGTGAAGAAAACAGAAAACCCCAGACATCACTGCTGGAGCACAAACACATGCATCTACAAATCTGGGGGATAACATGAGAGTAGGCATTAGAAGTCCACATAGCATGTTCTAAAATGCTACCTTGCTCAAAAAAGACACAATAAATACCATTTATAGGTTTCATGGTTTTTGAGGAACTGGCTTTTCAGTCAAATGCACTGTCAATCAATTTTTTTCAACCATTCAATGACATGTAATGGCGGTGGTGGTGCTGCGGTAGCGTTGTCGCCTCACAGTAAGACGATGTCCTGTTTGATTTTCAGCTAAAGCGCCTTCTGTGTGGAGACATGCGTTAATGGGCGTATCTTCGTTGAAGGTTGTGCGTCAGGGCCGGCAACTCAGCACGTAAAAATCTACTGCCAATCATTAGCAGACCGGAGCTCCGCTGTGGCGACCTCTAAAAAAAAGCCGAAAGACACAACACAACAACTCAGGCTGAGCATGTCTCTCTCAGATTCTTACAGAGCAGAGGGTGTAGTTATCTCGTATCTACTTTGTACCTTTATTTCTTTTAAAAAAGAAACTTTTCCTGTGTAAAAAAGTTGAGTGGGAGAAGTATGTAAATTACTAAGTTCTCATTTGCCTTATCTTGTATAAGCAAACCTGATTTTAGACAAAAGGAGGACATTGGTAGAAAGGGTCTCACTGAGACGGATACTTGGTGCCAAAATCATGGCCTCAAGCAAAATGCCAAAAAGTGCATAGTCATCCCCTTTGGAAAAAACATAGTACCCACAAACTACCACACAGGTGGTAGTCCCCTAAATACGGAAGATCCTTCAGCGGAGGCCGCAGGAGAAAAGCTCCACAGACTTTATATGAGTAAATGACATACAATAATAAAGATGATGGCATACATTAAAGGAGAAAACAGTTGATACTATTATAGTAATAAGTAATACATTTAAACAAAAAACAACTAAATGTTACACATTAATAGTAGGCTAACAAATTACTTACTTAAGCAAAGTAATCTAGCATTACTGACATTAAGTTCAGCTTCGCAGTGGTAGAAGATTAATTTATCCAAAGTAGGGATGAGAGTCCAGAGCTTATCTAAGCAATCCTGTCTTCTTACATTGTGATTTTTGATCTTTACTGTTAAAATGAGTTACAATTGTGAGTGATGGTTTGCAGAAGCTAATGCACACATTTGTGCACGATGTAAAGGAATTCCAACTTTCGTGCGACTTTCACAACTTGTACAGTCACAGCAACACATTTACTGTACTTAATTTAATATTTAGTTGTATATTATTTGTGTGGTTTTTATCACAGAATTTTATTTAAACTTGCTCTGAATTCTGTGGTAACTGATTTTGATCATTTTTTAGAATTCTTTATACATTTGCAGTTGAATATGGATTCCTTAAATAAGTATAACATTAATGATTTGTTAAAGCACAAGTATCTTGTACAGTGGGCTAAATGCTATGTACATTTAAAGGTAACACTTGATAATATTGGTGATATGTGTTCCTCATTTCAAAAGTTGGATGACTAGTTTACCATTATTAGTAGTAAATCTAGACTTATTGATGGCACAATTTGCAAAGCTTGGAGAACTGTTGTTACATATATTAATGACCGCACTGATGAGATAAATAATTTTAGACAAATGGCAAATAGGACGCACTTAGGAAGGGAAGTGTCTATTGTCTGTGAAGATCACTCAACCACTATTGAACAAGATAATACCACTGACAACTTTGAAATTCTAAAAGTATTCAGCAATCTGAGGACTCGGAGCATATGGAAGAAAATAAAAGAAGAGAGGAAGGAAGAAGTTCACAACAAACAACAAGGAAAGGACTTCCAAGATGGCTGCATGTTGAGTAACAGCTTAATTCTAGCTATCCCAGTGTGAAAACAGAAACTTAGCTAAGAAAACCAGTGGAACTAGATTTCTGGGTAAATTTCAGTAACTGGCTAGTAAGTGCAATGCCTGAATGCAAGAAAAAAGAAATACAGAGAACCTTTAAAGAGAGTCAGCTACAAAAGGCGATGAAAAAATACTGACTGGGAAAAGCACACAGCTGTTCAACATCAGACAT
Source organism: Protopterus annectens (assembly GCF_019279795.1). Taxonomy (NCBI): domain Eukaryota; kingdom Metazoa; phylum Chordata; order Ceratodontiformes; family Protopteridae; genus Protopterus; species Protopterus annectens. The sequence continues at coordinate 601,522,697 of NC_056737.1, forward strand.
GCCTTCCAGTACCTAAAGGAAACTATATGGCAACTGCACAAAGACCTGACTAAAATAAATGAAACACTGCTGGAGTATATCAACTCAAACAATTAAAGGCTGGAAACAAATGGAAGAAGCTTTAAACAGATATTCAGATAAGGTGATAAAACTGCAAAAGTCAGAGGTCAAAATGAAGAAAAGGCTGGCTCGCTGTACAAGAACAGATGTTTCAAAAAATAATAGAATTACAGGACAGAGCACTTAGAGAAAACATGAGATCTTCTGATGTACCCAAGAACCTGTAAGAAACAGACTGTATTGAAAGCATAGGTAAGCAATTGGACTGGTATTTCACAACAGGAATTAATTGAAAGGGCACATTGTGAATATGCTCCAAACCTGGCAATGAGAAAACAACCTAGACTTTTAGTAAAGATGCAATCTTACCAGCAGAAGGAGTTGATTCTGACAAAACTGTGGCAGAAGGACAAAAATACTAAAAGTGGGAGACAGCAGACTGTTTGTGGAGAATGACTACTCATTGTGCACCAAGCAGAAGAACAGTAAATGTATCCCATTATTCACAGAATGTCAGGAAGCAGACTTGAGATTTAAACTGCTATAACAAGCAACCTTCAAAATATTTTTTTCCTGGAAGAATAAAATCATTTTTAATTAAGTACATACTAAAGAATAAATACAATAGTTTGTCCAACAAAAAGGGAGCTATGAAACAGAAGGATATTCTGCTTCTTGTTCTTCTGGTAATAAAGACCACAGAGACTGTTGCCCAGTGAAACCCTTTCCAGTATTTCAAAGGAAAATGCTTGCAAGAGGGGAAAAAGCACAAGAGTTGACTAGAAGAATCAAGAGTACATTGGAAATGAAGCATATACAAGGTTTGGGAGAAGGACAGATGAACAGGAATTGAACAAGAACATCTGGTATATTGTACTTTCTTGGACTTAATTAAACTTGTAGAGGACTCTAAAGCATATGCCCTAATTCATGTCATTAATGTTCAGAAAAATATTCAGGAGAGGGGAAGAGCAGGGAGAAAGTTAACTGTAAGTAAATCATTTTTTTCTTAATAGTACTATTTAAATGGTGCTTGATTTTCTTTGTATGTTATAACTTTTTTTCAGTTATTTTTAAGTGGAATGGGAATACTAATGCAAATAGGTGCTACTGTTTTTTTCTTCATTTGTTTCTCTTTCTCCTTGTTCAGTTTTATAAAATGTAGGCACTGCAATGTAAAAAAGATCTGAGTAAAAGAACATGACAAAAATAAAAGCGTGTGCTTTTTCTCATTCTTGCATAGGGGTATAACTGGGTTAAGGGTGTTAGCTTAATCTAATAACGAGTTTTAAGAGAAAGCAAAGAAATGAAAAATAATATTGAATATTATAAGGCTTTTTCTACTAAACAGTTTTGTGTCTGGTTCTCATGTCTCTAGCAGACAATCTGATACAGAGAAATGGCTTGGAGAAAATGTTTTCTGAAAGCATTTGTTTTCCCAGCTGAGAACATTATAAAGATAAGAGACGCATCTTAACAGAACAACAGGCTATACCATTTAAGGAATGGGTAGTAGAAATTACTAAGGAGTTATTAGTGAAGATAGAAATTTCTTCTGGAAATACAGCTAGGCAGTGAGATAAAATTAAAGGAGAGTTTAAAATCAGGGTGGAAATAAAAGAAAGGGAGATATGGTTAAGAAGTAACAAGAATTATTTACAGGGACTGACAAATGTTAAAGTATTGCAAAATAGGGGGAATCTCACAGAACAAGAAGAGGAGCAACTGCAAAATGCTAAAAAGAAAAAAGGGATTACCTTGATAATATGCATGAGTTCAGAAAGATAATAAGGGATCCTGCAGAAATATTAGAAATATTTCGGAAATTCTATGAAAGTTTGTATAAAGCAGAGAAATATGGAAATCAAGAGAAAAGGTAACAATGGAAATGTTATGTAAGAATTAAATATGTCAAGGTTAGACGTAGAAGAGGCTCAATTACTAACAGTTAGGAAAGGAGGGGATGAAATAAAAATGGTGATGTACAAGGGGGTGCTGAAAAATTCTAAGCCCGACCAAGAAGGGAATGACATGAAGCCATGAAACTTACAAATTATTCAACATATTCTCCCTGAAGTTCAACACAATTCATGTCTGAAGTTTCTGTAACCCTGCCAAAAATGTCTGAAGTCTGGTCACCGAAATACTGCTGTGCTGCTGCAATCACCTCCGAATCACTCAAAAATTGCCGCCCTTTCAAATTCTTTTTAAGGTTTGGAAATAGGAAATAGTCAGATGGAGCAATTTCTGGTGAGGTGGGTGGATGGTCTATGCATTCAAACCCCAGTTACACCAAAATATCCATCATTTTGCCAGTCTTGTGAACAGGTGCATTGTCTTGCAAAAAGAGAACTCCTTTCCACAGCTTTCCTCTTCTTTTTTCTTTTAATGCATCCTTTAATCAGCACAGCAAATTACAGTAGTATTCTAAATTAACTCTTTGGCCCCTTGGAAGACAGTCAATCGTTATAACACCTTCGTGATCCCAAAACAATGCGGCCATGACCTTTCCTGCTCAGTTGTGGGTCTTCAGCTTCTTTGGCCTTGGTGAACCTAAGTGCTGCCATTGCATGGACTGCTCTTTTGTCTCAGGATCATAAAGGTGTAACCATGTTTCATCAACAGTAACTAGTCTTTCCAAAAAGCTGGCACCAGCTCAATGAAGATGCTGCAAAATCAACTTGGAAGTGTCCATTGAACATCTTTTCTCATTGGGATTCAAACATTTGGGCATCCACTTGGCTGACAGCTTCTGCATACCCAGCTGCTCATATATTATAAACCCAACACATTCCCTGGACATCTAAAGTGTCTCAGCAATTGTTTTAGCTGATATTTGCCGATCTGCCAAAATCAGGTCATTGACATAATCAACAATTTCAGGAGATGACACCATTTGAGGACTGCCAGACATTCCTGCATCTTAAGTTTCAAAATCTCCACACTGAATGTTTGAACACCACTTCTTCACAGCTGAGTAAGAGGGGCACTTGTCACTCAATGTTTGCATCATACATTCATGGATTTCCTTTGGAATTTTCTTCTGCAGGGATAGGAACTTCATGATGGCTCGGAGTTCCACACTTGAAAATTCAATACTTTTCATTTACATGGTTCAATCAATGATCTGAAATTATGTCAAAACATAGAGCTATGATTCTGCAAATTGACACTTTACAAGATGAAATAACCCTGTTTTTTAGCTACAGGGGCAAAATAACGCTCAGAATTTAGAAATTTGGTCGGGCTTAGAACTTTTCAGCACCCCCTTATATAACCAGGACGGTACTCCTTTGGATGTTTGGAAGCTATGAGGAAGAAAACTGATAAAGATATGGAAGATTATGTTTAACAGTATTTTAAGAGGAGGAGAAGTACCAACATCCTGGAAGAAACTGGTGATAGTTGTAATACCTAAAGAAGATACAGGTCTATCACATGCAGCTTCATACATGCCCATTTCAATACTGAACCACAATTATAAAGTGTTTATGTCTATAATGGATAGAAGAATGGCAAAAGTGATGCCAAAATTGACAGATATGGATCAATGTAATTTTGTGGAGGAGAGGCAAACATTTGACAACATTAACAAGAACACTGATGATCCAGAGGGAAGCAGAATGTAAGAAAATACCACTGTTGGTGGGCCTTGATGCAGAGAAAGCATTTGACAGAGTAAGCCGGGACTTTATCAGCAGAGCAATGGAAGCATTTGTGTTCTCTGATAAAATTATAAGGTTGATTAGGAGGACATATGAGGGATAGAAAATGAAAATTAAAGTGGGTGGGCTCCTCTCTGATAATCTCTGCTTGACCAGAGGAACCAGGCAGGGATGCCCTCTCTCCCCTTTGTTATTTGCCTTATATTTAGAACCATTGGCAAAGAAAATAATGGACTCAGAAATCCAAGGATATAATTGGTATGGTAGCCAAGAAAAGCTGGCTCTACGATTTGCAGATGACATTATGTTATACCTGATAAAACCAGAAAGGAACATTACAGTGCTGTGGAACATATTGAGACCGTTTTGCATCTTTTTGCAATACAAAAAGAATGAAGCTAAAACAAAGGCAATATTGGTAAATTATGTACCAACATACAAATTGGTTCAGCTATATCCATACTTATGGGGACATTATAAAAGGAAGTATTTAGGAGTATGGATTAAAAATTATTCTGTTGTGACAGCTAAGGATATGTGGGAAGAGACTAAACAAAAGATGAGGCAAAAACTGAGAAAATGGAAGCTCTGTTATATGGATATCAATAATAAGAATCAAGCAGTTAAAATGCTTTTAGTCAGACATATTTGTATCATCCAGAAGAGAGGTTGTGGATAACAATTAATAAAGAGCTGAAGGATTTTATCTGGGAGGGGAAGACGGTAGGAGTCAAGTGTGATAATCTTATTCTTCCAATAGAACAGGGCGGATTGGGGTTATCCAATTTGAAGGGGTATTTCAGAGCAACACAGTTAAGGCTCCGATGCAGAGCACAAGCAAAAAACTATAATTCAAAATGAAAAGAGATGATAATGAAACAGGAGAAACTCAAGAAATAAAGACAGACTGGGATTTTGGATGCAGACCCTACCAGAGAATAAGAATAATCATACAGAATACTGTATTCATAAAGTAGCAGAAAGTATTCCAAGAACTAAGCCAACACAGGAATGGAGAAAGGAGCTTCTGTTGATAGAGATGACTGCAATTAGGGAAACAGACAATAGGCAAGAGGGGGGCTGAAATTTACTGGAGAAAATTGGTAAAGGAAACAAGGTATTCAGAGCAAATAACTAGAGAGGGAAAGGTAATAGAATGGGAAGACACCAAGAAATCATTTGGACTGTAGATTAGAGATTGCCTTCCCTATCAAGGACTAATATCAGAGTACAGGCAAACAGAAAAAAATAGGAGGGGTCCTAAACAAAAGACCAGAACTGCTAGAGTATTTAGTAAAATCTAGAACAGAAGTTGCCATTCAGAAAGGAATAATTAGTACAGCAGATAAAAGATTGCATGATAACTATAAGAATCAATCAGAGGAGGTTATAAAGGATTGAGAAGAGAAACTGGATAAGCAATTCACAAAGAAACAATGGATATATGTATGTCTCCCAAATATGCAACAAAGTCTACTAGATTTAGCATATTTGCTTGAAGTGTTTACATAGTTGTTTTTATACCCAAAGTAAAGTCCAAAGAATTTTTCCTCAGGTAGACAGCAAATGCTGGACGTGTGATGGGGAAGAAATAGGTAACTGGCAGCATATTTTCTGAGAGTATAGTGAGTTCCCAGACGAAATCCATGGGGATTGCTATGTCGGACATGCTGGATGAGCAAATTGGTGTAACTAGAAAAATGACTTTTTTGAGCCATGATACACTTTTGGAATTACCTACACATAGTAAGGCCTTGCTAAGTCTAATTATGATGGCTGCCAAAAAAGCAAACATAAATAAAAATCTAAACCAACTTTACTAGAAGTAGCGAAGATAGCAACAGAGATAAAATAACTGGAATTAGGATCTTTAGAAAAGGGTAGGAACAAATTACAAAGGAAAAAATGGTAAGTGAGGGATCAATACATGCAGAAGAGGAACGAGGTTTAAAGGAAGGCAGGACTTGAATGAGCTGTGTAATGGTTGCCTGACAATGACTGGATATACTATAAGTGATGCATACAGTTTCCAGCTACAGTTGTGTCAACATGGTTTGTAATGTATATTACAACTGAGATTGTTTCAGTACGGTTTATTTTCATTTATTGTAAGACTGCCTATGTCATACATGATAATTTAATAAAGATGTTTCCTGTTAAAAAAAAAACAAATAACAAGGAAGAAAACAAAACTGATAAATGTTTGTAAAGCAAAGAAAATACATACTTAGAAAGCCTTAATGTAAAGAAGTACAGCACTGTTTAGTTCATGTCAGTACAAATGAGTTAATCCTCAAGACTCTCTGACTGTTAGTAGGGAACTTACAGCACTCTTTGACAGCACAGCTTCTATAAGTGTTAGGATGTATTTTTCACAAATTACTTATAGAAAGGAGAGTCAGGTCTTCGTGAATGAAAAGATTTTTTTGGGTAAAAACCTACATGAAAAAAATGTCCTGTTTTAAAAAAAATGGAAATGTGTAGAACATCAGAGCCTAAATCCGGGCACACATATTCAGACAGGATGGCATGCAGTTGTCAACATCAGGGATAAGAATTTTTGCAGCAGATACTTTGCAATATTTGACAAACACAAGGCAGGATTTTACCAGGTCGAAAACTTAATTCACAGACAGCAACATTTGATGAATCTCTGATGGTTGTTAATGCTAAGAACATTAACAACAAATTTTGTTTATTGGAAATGTGCTATATTCCCACAAGACTGATGATGTTACTGTCTGTGAAGATCATTAAAGAACAATGACTGTAAACCAGTTCTATCAGAGTATGAATGCTTTTACTGTAACAGACATATTAACAAATAATCAAGTGGAGGTGTTATAGGGTTTAAAGATTGTTATGAGACCTGTGATTATTACATGTTCAACAATCAAAAAACAAAGATCACCAGGTCACCAAACCAAAAACTTAATGAAATAAAACCGATGACCAAGAAGGTAAAAAGTACAGTTTTGTACCTACCATAAATGTAGATGTTCGAGTGCTAATACAGCTGCAGTCATAACAGATGGGTTCCCCTGCCGTCAGGCGGGTCCTCAGTCGGCCGAATTCCAAAGTCTAGGTCCGGCGTTGGTTGTCATCGCCTCTTCCCTGACGTCAGTGTGACAGGGGTATAAAAGAACCAGCGGACGCCATTTTCTTCAGTTTTTCTTGCCCCAGATGTCAGGTGCCCCAAGAAGGAAGGCAATACATAAATTTATGTAATAATGCAGTGCAATATAATCAAAAAACAGTAGTTGCAAGCAAATACACCATAAATGAATACCCCAATCAAGTTGTATGAGGAGGTGTTAGCCAATAGGCCTGTCCCAAGAGGGGAAGGAGGGCAGGAAACCTGGACTGCAGCTGTATTAGCACTCGAACATCTACATTTATGGTAGGTACAAAACTGCACTATGTTCATCTTGCATACAGCTGCAGTCATAACAGATGGGTAGAATCCCAAAGCTAACAAAGGGGTGGTAGGCACTAGGTGGAACTAGGAGGAGCCAGGATGCCCTGCAAGACTGCAGTGGCAAAGCCTGCTCTAGTTTTGGAGTATAATGGTAGGTGGTAGTGCTTGGAGAAGGTATGCACAGAACTCCAAGTGGCTGCTTCCAAAATATCTTTGGTAGGAACTCCTCTGAGGAAAGCTGCAGAGGTAGCTGTGGCCCTTGTGGAGTGAGATCTGATGCCTGCAGGCACAGTTTTACCATGAAAAGAGTAACAAAAGCGTATGCAGTGGGCTATCCATTTTGAGAGTGTCTGTTTGGAAATTGGCTTCCCCTTGAGCTCCTATAGCATAGGACACAAAGAGTTGTTCTGATTTTCTGAAAGGCTTTGTTCTGTCCAAATAATAACGTAGCTGTCTGTGGATGTCCAAGGAATGTAGTAGTCTCTCCCCTTTGTTTTGAGGATTAGGGTAAAAGGTAGGTAAGTGAATAGCCTGATTCAAAGCTACCCTAGATACCACCTTTGGCATAAAGGACGGATTGGTTCATAAGGAAACTCTGTCCTGATGGAAAATGATGAAAGGCTGCACAGACATGAGGGCTTGTAGTTCCGATACCCTGCGAGCTGAGGTGATAGCCAGAAGGAAGGCTGTTTTCCAGGACAAATATTGCAAATCTGTTGAGGCAACTGGCTCAAAAGGAAGTAAGGTCAGCTTTTCTAAAATTAAATTGAGGTCCCAAGCAGGTATTGGTTTTTCCTTGGGGGTTTTATTTTCTTAGCCCCTCTGAGGAACTGTCTTAAGAGGGGATGAAAGAATAAAGGAGGATCAGTGCTGTATTCTGCAGAAATGGCTGAGGCATGGATTTTGATGGAGGAGAATGAAAGTCCACTGCTTAGCAGCTCAGCTAGATACTGTAATATTTGAGGTAAATTCAGTATTCCAGGATTCTGGCCCTTTTCTCATTCCAGGCACAAAATCGCTTCCATTTTGCGGAGTAAGCTTTCCTAGTAGAAGGTCTTCTGGCCTCCAAAATGGCATCCTGCACCTCCTTGGAGAGTAGGGTCTGTTGTGAAGTAAAGGAATCTTCCATGCGGCCAGATTGAGTGTTTTCAGCTGACTGTGAAGAGTTTTGAAGCTGTGCTGAGTCAGAAGAAGAGGCATTAGAGGTAGGGTCCATGGTGGGGAATGCGTCAGGCTCCTCAGGAGTGGGTACCAGTGCTGTCTTGGCCAGTCTGGAGCAATGAGAATCATCTTTGGTCTGTCTGCTTTGGTTTTTAATAGAACTTTGGGCAGCAGAGGAAGAGGTGGAAAGGCATAAACTGTCATTGTTGTCCAACTGAAAGATAGATTGTCCACTCTCCAGGCCTGTGGATGAAAAGTCCTTGAGCAGAATTTTGTCAGTTGGTGAATTTTGTGGGAGGCAAAGAGATCTATGTCTGGCCTTCCCCATGCTTGAATTATTTCTGTAAAAACTTGAGGGTGCAACTTCCATTCGTGTGGGTCTGTCATATTTCTGCTTAGGCTGCCTGCCAGTGTGTTTTCCTTGCCTGGCAAGTACTGTGCTTGAAGTTCGATTTGTAATTCCAGAGCCATGTTCCAAAGTGACATGGCCAGCCTGCATAGGGGGTATGAATGGGTTCCTCCCTGTTTGTTTATTTACCACATTACTGTGGTGTTGTCTGTCCTTATCAGTAGTTGGCCTGGATGCAGAAGGTCTTTGAAAGCCATAATAGCATTTATTACTGCTAGCATTTCCTTTTGATTGATGTGTAGGTGCTTTTCTTTTTGGGACCATTTGCCCTGAATGCACCGATCTTGTCATGTGCGCCCCTCAGGCGTAGTCCGAGGCGTCTGTTGTGATGACTTGATTTGCTTGAGGCTTGCAGAATGGGAGACCTGTGTTTCTTTAGCATGCTTGAGCCCACCACAGAAATTCCCTTTGAAGACATGGAATCAGTGGTATTATTGTTTCCAAACTGTGGCTGTGTTGAGACCATAGGTTTTTCAGGTACCATTGAAGTTTCCTCATATGCAGCTTTGCACATGGGATTAGTAGGATGCAAGATGCCATGTATCCCAGAGCCTGCAGGATTTTCCTTGCAGTCAGCCTGGTGAAATTTGCTAGTTTTCTGAAGTATTGAGTTAGTTGCCCCTGTTTCTCTGGTGTGAGGTAAGCCATCTGGGTGTTTGTGTCCAAGTTGGCACCCAGGGAAATTATTTTTTCTGAGGGTATTAGCCTTGATTTCTTTTTGTTGACTGTGTACCCCAGAGAATTCAACAACATTATTACAAAAGCCAGATGTTTCAGAAGTATGTGCTTGCTGTCCGCTTGGATCAGGCAGTCGTCCAAATATGGGTATATTTGTATCCCTTGAAGTCTGCAGTAGGCAATTACTGATGCCAGGCATTTCGTGAATACTCTGGGCGCAGTAGATAAGCCAAAGGGCAAAGCAGAGAATTGATAATGGGTTGAACCTGCAAGAAATCTGAGGTATCTTCTGCAATTTTGTCTGATTGGGACATGCAGGTATGCCTCCTTGAGGTCCAATGTTACCAGCCAAGACTCCTTGCCCAGCATGGGAAGAAGCTGCTGTAATGTGAGCATCTTGAATTTTGGCACGAGTAAAAATGTGTTTAGGATGGATAGGTCCAAAATAGGTCTCCAATCTTTTCCCTTCCTTGGTACCAGGAATAGTCTGGAATAAAACCTTGACCTTGTTCTTGAGTAGGTACCTCTTGAATAGCTTTCATGTCCATGAGATCTGAAATTTGTCTTTGTGCCTCTGCCCTTTGATTGTGTGGCAGGTTTGGCATGCCTTTCTTTTGTGGAAGGGTGTGAAAATGGAATCTGTAGCCTCTGTTTATAATGTCCAGGATCCATTTGTCTTTTGTGACAATATGCCAATTTTTCGAAAATAATGCCAGTTTTCCGCCTAAGGGTGCTGCCATTTGAGCCTTGCTTGGCATGCAAAGGGGAAAGTCATTGAGTTTGCTTTCTGAATGGCTGTGAACTGTCCTCACCACCTCTTTGTGTAGGAGCTTGCCACTGTCTGCCTCTAAATGATCCTTGAGCTTGCCTCCTGCCCCTCGGGCACCTGTATCTATCTCTTTGGGGTCTGTCCGTGGCTGGAAAGGACCAATTTTTGGAAGGCCAATTTCTACTGAAATGTGGAGGTTGTACCTGTAGAAAATCTTTCACTGTTTGCATTGATTTAGCCTTTTCTCCCATTTTCTTTAATACTTCCTCAGCTTTAACACCAAATAATACATCTTTTTGTAGAGGGGCATCTAGTAATTTAGCTTTGACATGATCTGGTAAGGTTTGCTCCTTGAGCCAGGCATGTCTACGTATGACTGATCCTGTAACAGCAGCTCTACATGAGGCCTCTAGAGCATCAAAACCACATTGCAAGGTATGTTTACCCACTTGTTCTGCACTATGCATCAAATCCTGCAACTCCTTCAAGTCTGTTTGTTCAGGTTGTGACATTTTGCTTCTCAACTGTGATAACAGAAACTGTTGGTACTTTAACATATGGAACTGGCAGTTTAATGCCCTCATGGTTAAGGTGGCCGAGGTGTATACCTTTTTTCCCCACCTTTCTAAAGCTCTAGAATCTCTCTCTGAAGGTAATGGATTTTTAGCAGTGGAGGCCTTAATTCCCTTGGGGCCCTGTGAGATAGTTTCTGGGTCAGCCGCATGGCTTTTGTATAAGAATTGGTGTGAGTCAGGAACCCTGTAGTACCTGTCAGGCTTGACTGGGGCTGGAGGTAAAGAGTCTGGGTTAAGGCAGGCCTCCGAATACACATCATCTAGTATGTCTAAGATAGGAGGTATAGCCAGAGGCCTGTGCTGAGGGAGCAAGAGAAAATCCCTAAGCCTTTTCTTGGAGTCTGAGTACTCTTGGCCTTCCCAGTGGAAGTGTTCCCTCAAGGTATGCAAGGTTTCCCCAAAAGAGTAATCCTCAGGGGGGGAGACAGAGGGAATGGACTCCGCTGCATCAGAATCTTCAAAAGGGGAGTAAGAATGTTCCTGTTCATCAGAGAGCTCTGAAATAATGGAGGCCTGGTCCAAGGAGGGGGATTCTTCCTCCACTCTGGGCCTTTTGTCCGGGGGGGGATTGAGAACCCCTGATAAGAGTAATTAAATCCTCAGCCATTTTAAGCATCTGTTTTTTAGGCATGGGGCCTGGAGAAGGGCCCTGTGTAGCTTGTCTCTTAGAATGCATGGCTGCTTTAGACTTAGTGAAAGCCTTGATGGGAAAAGAAGAGGAAGGCCTGAAGACACCCTTGAGAGGAGGCAGACCTGTCTACATTCTGAGTTTCACCGCCTAGAGTGGCTTTGGTATCTGTAGTCGGGGTGTGGGCCGAGGAGCCTGCGACCTCGGGCACAGGAGACACCGCCAATGAAGTGCCGTCGGTAGGCAGGGGCTGCGTAGGCACCTCGCTGAGAACCGGACCACCTGTAGTCGGCTTTGGCATGTTGTCGGTAGAGGCCACGGACCTCGTATGTCGGTCCTTATCTTTGCGTCTTTTAGTCAAAACTGGAGCTGGAGTATCCAACGACATAATGTAGTTAAATTTTTTGCCAAAATAGTGCTGGGCGAACTCTGCCCGACACTTAATGGTGCGTTTGTTGAATGTAGCACAAAAACGACAGACCGCGACGTCGTGGTCTGGGCCTAAGCAAGGAATGCAGAGGGAATGAAAATCCTTATGCGGTATTTGCTTCCCACATGAAATACAATTATTAACTTTGTCTGACATCGGTCTGAGGCAAGAAAAGTTTCCCCAACGGGGTACTTAGCTTTCAAGAAGACTTCGGTTGCAAAATTTTCGTAATTTCAGGAGCTGGCCGACCGGCACTTGTGAACTGCTTCTGCTTCGGGCACCGCGCGGCAAGAAAGACTGAAGAAAATGGCGTCAGCTGGTTCTTTTATACCCCTGTCGCACTGACGTCAGGGAAGAGGCGACGACAACCGACGCTGGACCTAGACTTTGGAATTCGGCCGACCGAGGACCCGCCTGACGGCAGGAGAACCCATCTGTTATGACTGCAGCTGTATGCACGATGAACATCAATAAAGCACAGAGCGGAGCTAGCAAAGCAAATCGGAATTTAAGGAACACAAAGCACAACCTACATTAACGTCACACAATACGTTTTCGTTTATCTTGCTTCCTCAGATGTGGGCTGATACAATACAAAAACCTTTTATACTATGAGCTCTGTCCTAATTAGCCAATCAATGTTACAAGGTGTCTGCAAAAAATATATATACATAGTCAATCAACATATAAATACACATACAAGTAACTAACTATTTGAAATAGTTTAAAATAGTTTAAAATTGAAGCATAAGGGCGTATAACTACTTGTTTCAATAAATCTAAGTATGCATCTAATTAAAAAAAAGTTAAATGGGAACCATGTTAGTTAGTTACTTGTATGTGTATTTATATGTTGATTGACTATGTATATATATTTTTTGCAGACACCTTGTAACATTGATTGGTTAATTAGGACAGAGCTCATGGTATAAAAGGTTTTGTATTGTATCAGCCCACATCTGAGGAAGTAAGATAAATGAAAACGTATTGTGTGACGTTAATGTAGGTTGTGCTTTGTGTTCATTAAATTCTGATTTGCTTTGCTTTATTGTTTTACCTTCTTGGTCATCGGTTTTATTTCAACATGTTCAACAATAACACCAATGCTGTGGATTTTGTAACCATGACAAAAAACACAACCTTGGAACATCCAGTATAACAATTATTGTAGTGTATAGACCACAGAAGTCAAGGACTGATGACCTAGAGGCATTCATACACTTCTTGTATGAAACACAGGAGGGAAGAATAATAGTGGTGGGGGACTTAAATTTACCAGAAACATACTGCAATAATATCAATTCAACAGCATTAGTAAGGAAATTATTCACAACGTATGTTCGGGGGCAACAATTGCTTCAGATTGTAAAAACGCCTACCAGGGAATGCAACACACTGGACATGGTTTGTAAAGAAATTGCTGTTACTTTCTGTTAAGTTTAATCACAGTTGATGTGCAGTGGTCATGAGATTATAAAGGTTAATTTGTTGCTAGATAATTCTACCAAGCTGACATCTAAATCAGTGCATGGAAGATTAATAACAGATTATAGATCAGCAAAACAATCACTATATAAAAGTAATTTGAGTGATGCATTCAGTGGAAAAATTGCAGAAGGAATGTGGAAACTTTTGAAACAGAAATTGTTTGAATGCAAAAAAAAAAAATCCAAAAAAATGTTTAACATCAGGATCTAGGAACACAACATCAGGAGGATAAATTTCCATACAATTAAGACAGAAAATACAAGAAATGGGAAAACAGATCAAATTATAACTTTGAAAACTGAAATAAACAAGCTGGACAGAAAATTAAACACATTATGAGATAAGATCAATAAACATTTGAAGAAAATGTATATAAAGATATTGAGCATAATAGGAAGCCATTTTATAGATAAACAAAATGTGGAAGGAGTAAAGACATACAAATCGATAAACTGTGTGTAGATTCTAAAACTTATTCTCAGACGCAAAAGATTATAGATACATTTACAAAATCTTATGCAATGCAGTTTGGCCCAAATAATGCGGTGATAAACTGTCCTAACAACATCCAGGTAACCTTAAATACCAAAATCAAATTAGATTATATTGAAAAAGAACTATGCAAACTGGATCCAAACAAAGCACAGGGAGGAGACAGAATTAGCAGTAATGATCTGAGAACATGTCAGCAAGAACTTACAGTACCAATATATATATATATATGATTTACTAGATCATATAACTATGGGGAGATTTCCTCAAGTTTTGAGACATACACTTGCTAAACATGTCTTTAAGAGAAAGGGGAGTAAGACAAAACCCAGAGTCATACAGATCTTTAAATTTATTTTCATACTGTGAAAAAATAATGGCGACAGTAATATTGGAGAAGTTATTGTCAGAACTGGATTCATATCAGCATGCACATGTTGAAAATAGATCTACTACCACCTGTAACATGATGTTCTATAACAATATAACAACAGCTATGAATGAAAAATTGTGTTGTGACGTAATTTGTAAAAATTTAACTACAGCATTTCACAGGGTCACACACAAAACAACAGTCAATAAATTAGAGCAACTAGGTACTGACCTACATCTTTATTAAATTATCACATATGACATAGGCAATCACACATTTATATAAATGAAAACAAACCATATTAACAATTTTAGTTGCAAACATTATACATCACAAACAATACTGACATACTTTTACATCACTAATAATCTATCCAGTCATTGCCATTCAAACATTACATACCCCATTCCAATTCTGCCTTCTTTAAAACCTTGTTCATCCTCTGCATATATTGTTCCCACTATTCCCATTTTTTTCTATGTAATTTGGTCATACCCTGTTCAAAAGATACCAATTCCAGTTGGCTCTCCCATGCCCACACTAGTAAGGCTATACTAGAAGGATTCAAGGAAATCAGTAAGAGGTTTGAGGAACCAGCAGCAACCACTGCACCTGTCATCTACTATCAGCTGAGGCACTGAATGAGCCTGTGCTGAAGACAGAGACTCATATCTTAACTTTTTTTTTTCTTTTTTAGGTATGTTAGAGGAAGGAACAATAATACTGGGTAAGTATCCATGTTGTAGCCAGAAAAGAATCCTGATTACCTTTAAGCTATGCAACAAGGGAAGATCAAAAGGTAAGTCATCACTTAGTTCACCTACGCAGCACACAGCCCTTTTAAAACTTCAATTCCCAAACACAAAGTTTCACAAGCAGCACAAAAACAATTCCTGGCAAAAATAAGATGCACTTTTCCCAGAAGTCACTGCCACTAAAAATGAAACAAGTAGATTGTTACAAAGCAAACATAAGCACTGAATGAAAAAAATACAGTTTTTGCCCAAGAAATACACTTTATGATCAATAAATGTATCCATTTAGCTGAAACACTAGTGTAAAATAAGCCCCTCAAGATTAAGTAACATCTTATACCTATAAGGCAATTCCTGGACTGAAATAACAGTATTTGAGGTACGGCTGCCGACATTCCTGAAAAGATGGTATTCTTAAAGTTGTACATTACCATTCTGTGAAAAAACAGGTTAGAAAAAAAAAAAAAAAAAAAAACAGAAAATACACTTCTAATAATAAAAAAATTAGTGTGGAAGGCTTCCCCAAAGGGATTTTATATGTCTGACAGGAAGCTTTAGGCTAAAGAGAGAGAGGCATAAAAATGTATCTAAGAGTTTCTGCCTGCCAAGTCAACAGTGACAGTGTCAGATGAAATTAAAGCTTTCGGAAGCCGGGTGTTTACTGTACCCTTGGCAGGATACAATGCATAGGCTACTGCAGCAGAGACAATGATGGAACATCAACAATACAGGAAAGGTCTGGAGCCTGCACTAAACCCTGAGCTGTGCTGAATAAATTACTCTTGTCAAGGGTAACTAAGACAGGAGAACACATACATTTAAGTTTTTGCTTCCATTTTGACAGGAAAATCAGAAGAAACAGACTCAGTTTTGGCAGCAAAATACTCCCCAGGGATGGGAGTTGCGCATAGCTTCCTAGATACCTTGATAAACAGACTGGCATTCCCTGCCTCTTGTTCCAGGACAGACAAGATAAGACTGACTTCTCCCTTGCCCATTAAGAGTACAACATCATCACAGAGGATATGTTTCACCCTTGGCCCATAGTGGCTGTATGAAGTACACCTGATGGAGCCAAGGAAAAAGATGAGTGGTCTGAGGAACCAGTTTTGGCCACACCACAGTCACTTACCTGTGGCTGAGCCATTTTACCAACCTGCTGTGGTGGCAAGGACAGCTCTTATTTTGTGGATGAAAGAAGGCAAAACCAAGGAACTGGTAGGGTGTTCCATAGTTAAGCTGAAAAAGGTACCTGATTCCCAGGGAAGCCTTGCAGTAATAGTGTAAAAATTAACATTTCCACAGTAAAACATTATAGTCCCTAATCACAGCCACCAAAACTAAAATAATACTAGTTTCCCACAAAATAAAATAGTTTAAATTAACTTTAACAATTTGTTGCCACAAATGTAATGCTACCATTTAAAAGTGAGCAAATGTCACATGACAGTGAATAAAAACAATTTTTCATAGCTAAAATACTTGAGTTTCAAAGAAAAAAGTAAATTTGCTGTGAAAAAAGTAAAGTGGAAGTCTTTTTCCCAAGAAGGGACCTTATCTGCCAAGTAATGGAAAAGCGTTAACCAACTGACGATCACTGAAAGCTAGCACAGGAGCTCTTCTCTTTGGTGGCAGAAATGCTCTGAAAGGCTTTGTGTCCAAACTTTACTTTTACCTAGCTCTGTTTGAGTTAAATAATGGTTTCTGTGTGTGGAAGATGTCCTGAAAGCTTTGAAAGCTGACTGGCTGCTGAATAACTGGCAGGATTCAACCCATACATCTAAGGCTACTGCAGCAGTGATCAAATAAAGAACACTGTAACAAAACTTAATACAGTGGGATAGCCACCTAGCATGGGTAATTTGGAAACTGCAGAGATTACCACTCAAAATTAAAAACAATAAAAACACATAGAGGATGTGTGCTTTCACACCTATCACAGACGCATTCTCAGATCTTGTTTTGTGCAATCTGTTTTTTTCTGATTCAGCCAGCCTTGTCCACATATCCTGTTTGCTCTTAATAATTTTGGAAACTCTCTGCCTTACAGACTTGGCATCAAAGAAAATAAACAGTTGAAATTTTTCTCTGAAGGACTTAGTCCTCTCCAAGTATATTAGCAGCTGACAGATGTCCTTGCACTACAAGTACTCCCCGTGGAAAACTGCAATAAATCTTTAGTGATTTCTGCAGTAAAGATGAAGCAAATATATACAATTTGAAAGCTGAACAAAACCTGCAACTGTTGCTCCAGTACAGATGCAGAAAAATATAAAATATGAAAACATTATAAGCCTTGTAAGATGTATTCACCACCAAAATATTGTTTCTCAACTTGTTTGTAATAAAAGTTCATTTTCATCACAAGTGCCTTATAAATAGACACATTAAAATTATTATAATTATACATATTAACAGGAACATAATTATTTCACAACAGATATTTCTATCTTTAAAATATAACTTTAAATATAATTTATGTATAAAATTTAAATGTAGCAATCTCAAAAGGCACCCACTTCTCTACAAGTGTTAGAAGAAAGCATGTTTCTTAACAGCGCCATTAAAATTCCAGTCAGACAGATTAACAATATCCAGTACACTTTGACTTGCTAAACAGTCCTCTATATAATCTTAAAAAAAAGCCAATACATTTTAATCTTCCCTGGTAAGCTATGATGATGATAATACAGATAAAGTCTTTATTGGCTTGAAAGCACCAAACAATTGTACACAAATCTCTGTACAGCCATACTGATAGCTGTACAGACCAAGCCATGTCCACTCATATTAAGAATAAGACAAAGTCAAAAGATAAGCCACCCTGATGGAATCACAATATTAATTGGTTGTACACCAAAAGAAAAAAAATTGACTACGTGTAGGAGGAAAAAAGGCCAACATACTAAAAGCCTCCTGACCAATCTAAACAGGCAGCTAATAGGTTAATTAATACATCAAAGGCTAAATCTAAAGAAAAATAGCTTCTCAGGAAAAGGGCAACCACAAAGCTTTTTACAGTTGTGTCTGTTACCTCAGGGGAAATATGCAACAATGGGCAGAACTTATTGTAAATGGCATCATCCACACTGAACTGGAGGCCATTGCCAACCTTTTGGCTGGCAGGTTCAACTCAAACTTCTCCCCCACTCCCCTCATGAAATTCCAAAGGAAATACCACATACCACAATCTCCCCAAACATTACTAGGAACATGTCATCAATGCACTTTTCAAGGCCAAAAACACTTCACCAATGGGCCCCAATAGCATCTCAGGATGCTTAATAAATAGCACTTAAATCACTTTTCATCTGGAGCCTATAGTCAGGTTTTGTTACTAAGGAACGGAAGATGGCTACAGTCATTCCCCTGCACAAAGAAGGTCCAACCACTGATTTAGATAACTACAGGCTCATACGTCTGACCAGCCTCATATGTAAGGCCAGGGAAGGAATCTTCATGAACATGATAAATGAGGACCATAGGTAACCTGCAAACACTGGACCCATCACAGTTTGGATTTGTTAAATGAAGGTCATGACTATTAAATCTGGTGGACTTCTTTGAGAGGGACACCAAAGCAATGAATGAAGACAAAACTGTGCATACAGCTTACCTCAACCTGGCCAAGGTTTTTGATACAATACCTCAATCTGGCATTATAGACAATCTCACTAATTTAGGTATAAATCCTTTTATCACCAGCTGGATAACCAACTGGCTCACTGATAGTACCCAGGAGGTCAAAACAGTTGAGGCCACCTCCACCAAGAGGTCAGTCATTAGTGGAGTCCTCCAGTGCCTGGTACTAGGCCTGCTAATTTTTTTCTGAAATGGACTCAAATGCCGAAAGTTTATGTTTGACTATGTTTGCAGATGAATGCAAGCTGGGGGTTATCATAGACTCCCCTGCAGACAATAGCATTCTTCAAGAAGGCCTACCACTGACTAACATATGTTGCCAAAGCCATGGTCTTAAACTCAATGCAAAGAAATGCATAATTCTATCCTTTTAGAAGTCAACCATCTCGGCTCATTACCATGTTTTTTAATATGCCTCTAAGAGTTGAACCAGTGGTCAGGGATCCGGGTACACATGTAGACAGTGGCCTTACCTTTGCCCACCACGTGGCCACAGTGGTGATAAATTCCTTTTATGTTGTACAACTTATTAGTAAAGGCATGGCATTTAGATCCAAAAATGTCATTATACCACTGTACTTTGCCTTTATCACACCAATTATAGAGTACAATGCTCCCTTTGGAATGTACCTGACCAGGCCTAAGCAGCAACCAGATTAACCTCAGATGTTCCTTACAAAAAGAATAAAAGGTGTAACAACCCTGCCTTATGCAAGAATGCCTTAAAGCCCTTTCCCTCAACTCACTCTCCTATAGATTGTTGAGCGGTGATCTATGCCTGGCTTACAAGTCATCCGCAAACCTCACACTTATGAATTTCCTGCATATTTGTAAGTCAAACAGTACCAGAAATACAAGGTCTAGGGAACTGAATTGTGTCTGTCACTTAAACAAAACATGCTTGAGAGACAGATATGTGTCCCAGAGGCTGCCTCTCTTATGGAACAGGCATTCGTGTGAAGGTGAGTTCATCTACTACCAATTCAAGTGCAACCTAGACCAGTGGAATGGGAATAGCAAATGTACACAGGGCCTGGCATCCATGCATGTCCCTTAAAGACAGAGGTAGCTTATAAATGTCTGGCCCTCAATGTCATATTTGGATACAGGACATTATTATTCTTTTGGAAAAACCTGGTTAAGCTTAGAAAGGCCCTCCCCTGGGTCGTTAGCTTAGTAACTATGAATCATTAAAAAAAGCTGTAGGACCCTTAACAGGCAAGGACACAGGGCTGCTATTACCCTCCAACAGGACTATGACATCCCAGGGATAGTCTCTGCCATTTCTCTGAAAAGAACCCTGTCAGGGCCAATACAGTTGTCAAGCAAATCAAAATGGAAAGCAATGCCAATGAACCACCAGCATCTCTGAAAACACTGAAATAAAAAAGCATTGTGCAACTAGGGACCAATAAGGGAGATACGTTTGCACCAGTCTAACAGTAATCTGCACCGAAAAGATAGGACTTAATGACAAAAGACTACTTTGGAATGAAGACATACAGTGCACAAGAGGGGTGGGCATAGTCCCAGCTGAGTATCTGATGGTATGTAGAGTCTAACAAGCCTTTGTTTCACAAGAAAAAAATCTCTGCAAGCTTCCCATACTCCACACCAAAAATTACAGGGGTGGGAGCATGTTTCAGCTCAGCATTAGTGGCCTTTGCACCATGGTCTCCACAAATAAATTAATTTCTATGTCGAGGGCAGATTCAACAGCCAACAAACCAACAGGTGATCATAGGATCATAGGAGATTACTAGGCTAATGGCCCCAGGGCCCTTACAAGCCTAGCCAAGTTCAACCAGTGTTCGCAAAGGTATTTGGTTCAAGCAGACATTAAATCAGCACCTAACTGCCCCTGTCCAAGAGGGACACAGGTGAAACCCCTGGAGTGAATTTCCAGTTACCCATCCAGTTGTCCAAACTGTGCTTAAATAGGGCCAATAAGGGGCTTTGTTTAACATGAATGAGAAGCTTGTTCCAAAGGAGGGGCAACCTCTGTGAGACAAATCTGTCTCTCCAGCATGTTCTGTTGATGTCACATACCAGGTTAAGGTCCTTTGAGCGAGTGACCCATGTGCCATTTGTCTTGCAAATGTGCAGCATTTCCATTAAAGCTGGATCAGAGATTTATCTATATGCAAGGCACAGGTCACCTCCAAGCAGTCTGTATGACACAGAGTAAAGTGACAATGATTTTATTCTGCCCTCATAAGATAGATCTTGAAGACCCTGATTTTTCTTTGAAAGGAACCTTTGTTTGCTCTCCAACTGTTGCAGGTGTTTGGAATGGAACATACCAAAGTGAATGTTGCACACTATTATTGGCCTGATGAGGGAAGAGTATGGATCCCAGAACTGATCCCTGTGGAACACCACTGGTTATGAATCAGATGTAGGAGGCAGAGTCCCCCATTTTGACCGTATGATTTCCATCAGTGAGGCCATTTGCAACCCACCTGACAATAAATGATACCCAGCTGGGTGAGTTTATCAATAATGAGTAGGGGATTGTATCAAAAGCCCTGGCTAAGTCAAGGTAGGCCGTATGCACAGATTTGCCCTCATCTAGAACTTTGGTGACTGTCTCGAAGAAGTCCACCAAGATTAACAGGCATGATCTCCGCTTGACAAAGCCAAACTAGGTGGGGTCAACATTGGAGATTTCCTATAACTTTATTAATAAGGTCCATGATGATTCATTCCATGACCTTGCAGATAAGGCTAGTCAGGTTAAAGGAGCTATAGTTCCTGGGGTCCATGGATGCATCCCCATTGTGCAAAGGGATGATGGTAGCTGTTTTCCAATCTGCTGGGATGAAGCCAATGTTTAGGCCTGATTGAAAAACGTGCTCAGTGGTGATGCTAATTCCTATTTTAACCATGTAGAACACAGCCCAGGATGTTGTCTGTTCCCATAGAGGCTGTGTTTTTGGCCTTGGAGGGGGCATTTAAGACCTGCTCCTTGGAGATACTAGGTGGGGGATAAGTCTTATGGATGCTTTGGGGTACATGTGGTGGGGACAGGGGAGTGGTATTTTCACTGAACCTGTCAGCCAGCAGGTTTGCTATATCCATCAGTTCTATATCTGTAGTACCACTAACTACTAGTTCAGTGCAAACCTAGGCCTTACCTTTCAGGTTACAGATGTAATTAAAGAATGACTTGTGGTTGTCCTTAGTTAGAGAAGCTAATCTAGATTCGGAGTTAGCTTTGGAGGGACTTCACTAGGAGTCTTATTTGCTTGTTTAAGTTGAGGAGGGAGTGTTTCCAGTTTTGAGACTATTCCTTTCTACTCTTAGAGAGCAATTTATTTATCCTGTTGTATAGCCTATTAATGGCAGTTGTCCACCAGGCAGGTTTGTTTTTCCTTGAAGATCTTGTTTTAGTTCTACCAGGTATGTCAGAGTCAATATAATTGTACAGGTGCTTGTATAAAGCATTGGTGCATAACTCAGCATAGATGTCTGTTCCATCAGTGGGGGAAGGGGCTATGAAGCTATTTATGCCTTCATGTAAGAGGTTGTAATTGGTCTTGGAGAAGTTTTTTTAGTCTAGTTGTTGCTAAGGGAGGTCTTGTGTTATAGTTACTTCTGGGGAGACTGATTTCTGGTCAGATCTCACCAGGGATGGCAACACACTGGGGGTAGTACAGAGGCCACCCATGTTGGCGAGCACCAGGTCCAGGATGTTTGAGCCCCTTGTGGGTGTGTCAACCAGCTGGTCCAGGGCATTGGAGATAACGAAGTCCAGGAACCTTTGGGCAATCGAATTAGAACACATATAATTTACCCAGCTTTTGGATGGCTAATTAAACTCACCAATGTGTCTTGATTGACTCAAATAGATCCAAGTAGGCTGAATGAATGTCCTGATTCATGGAAGAGGTCCTATAACTGGCAATGACTTGAAGATGGGTCTTACCTATAGTTTGAGGGATACCTGGATGAAAACGCCCTGTGTAAATTCAGCATTAAATATTGTTAATAAAGCTGTGTTTTCTACAAAGCTGGTGTTCTACGTGAAGCTCTACAACAATTCAGTTTTCTTTGGTTATTTCTTACCTACAGTCAATTGCACCTGAAGTAATTCAAGGGAATCGTACTGTTTAACTAATCTAGAGGTGTATTTACTTTTAATGAATATTGATACACCACCTCCTTTAGTTCTCACCCCTTCAGATTGTGGTCTGAATGTGTGGAAGGAAATTTAACCTAGTATAATTGGGATGCTCTCCACAGCCTTACACCAGGTCTCAGTGACTGCACAAATGTCAGCATCTTCCAGAGTGAGTGGTTTAAACTCCTAGCATTTAGCAGCATAACCTTGAGGTTGTTTTTAGACGGTATTTTTATTTCAGGAACTTTATTCTTGTGACAGTGCCTAAAAAGGCACTATGGGGATGGGAAGACCCTTAGCCAGTAACCAAAATCCGAGGGGTGACAGATGAAGACCATCTCTGGCAAAGCATCGAGGTCTGTCGACCATGTCATTCCAAGCTGACAGATACTGGATCTCATTTGAATGACACCAGAAACTAAGCCAATTGTTGAAGTCAATCATTTTTTGTTTGTATTGAGGTATCATCCTAGACGAAGGTAAAATGCTGATTAAGGCTAGGGACATACCTGCTTGAAATACATAATCCGAGAGCTCAGTCATGTCTCTCTTTATATAGTCCAGGGAGGTATGTCTCAAGTTGTTTACACCAACATGGACTAAGATGGAGTCATAACTGTTGTTGAGAAACTTGAGTGCATGTGTGATGTGGTAGATCCTGGCACCTGACAGACAGCTGTGACCTTTTCCTTATCCTTATCCAACCTGGTGAGAAGGACATTTGTGTGTCTCACAACTGAGTCACCTACGATGATGATGTTTGTTTTTGTGTTTATGCCTTAGGGGCTTGACTGGTGAGACAAAGTACAGTTGTGTACACTTACCATAAATGTAGATGTTCGAGTGTATTCACTGTTGCAGTCATTACATTTGGGTAATTTGCTGGCAGGTTGCCCTCAGTCGGCCTGATTAACAAAGTCTTGGGTCCTGCATCAGTTGCTGTCCCTTCTTTCATGATGTCAGGTCGTCAGGGGTATAAAACATGCAGCCGACGTCATTACCTCAGTTTTTCTTGCCCCAGATGTCAGGTGCCCCCCGAATGGGGAGCAAAATATAATGTTAAATTACAGCAATATACCGGCAATCAAAAGCAAATACACCAAAAAGGCTTTTAAGCATAGGAACATAAAGTAGAGATATAGTCAGAGAAAAAACAGGGGCCTGGAGGGAGGGTAACCAGGACTGCAACAGTGAATACACTCAAACATCTACATTCATGGTAAGTGTACACAACTGTACTACGTACTTCGTGTTTCACTGTTGCAGTCATTACATTTGGGTAGATTCCCAAAGCCATGGTTGGGAGGATGGATTTATACAGCATTAGGACCAGCTATAAGGCCCTGCAAGACAGCAGTGGCAAAGCCAGCTCTGGATTTAGAGAAAATTGGTAAATGGTAATGCTTGGTGAAAGTATGAACTGAACTCCAGGTAGCAGCTTCTAGAATATCCCTGGTAGGAACACCTCTGAGAAAGGCTGTAGATGTAGATGCAGCCCTGGTGGAATGAGATTTGATCCCCTGGGGGATAGGCTTTCCGTGATGATTGTAGCAGAAATGAAAGCAATGGCTTATCCATTTAGAAATGGTTTGTTTTGAAACAGTCTTTCCCTCTGCCCCTGCAGCAAATGCCACTAGCAGTTGTTCAGATTTTCTTCAAGTTTTAGTTCTGTCCAAGTAAAATCTCAGTTGTCTGTGCACATCCAATGAATGCAGAATCCATTCCCCTTTGTTCTGTGGATTGGGAAAGAAAGTTGGCAAATGAATGGACTGATTAAGAGCCACACTGGATACCACCTTGGGCATGAAGGATGGATTGGTCCTGAGTGACACCCTGTCCGGATGAAAAATGATGAAAGGCTCCACTGCCATAAGGGCCTGTAACTCAGATATCCTTCTAGCTGAAGTAATTGCCAGAAGGAAGGCTGTTTTCCAAGAAAGAAATTTTAAGTCTGCAGTAGCAGCTGGCTCGAAAGGAGGCAGAGTGAGTTTTTCCAATATAAAGGTAAGGTCCCAGACAGGGGTTGGAGCTCTCCTGGGTGGTCTCAAGTTCTTGGCCCCTCTGAGGTACTGCTTGAGCAGAGGATGAGAGAAGAGGGGAGGTTCTGTGTATAATGAGCTAAAATGGCTGAGGCGTGGATTTTAATGGAGGAAAAAGACAGGCCCTTGTGAAGCATCTCAAATATTGTAAAATCTGAACTAAACTGGGCGTTGCTGTGCTCATTCCTTGAGACTGATTCCAAGCACAGAATATTTTCCATTTGTCAGCATAAGATTTTCTAGTACTAAGTCTTCTTACCTCCAATATGACATACATCACAGGTTTGCTGAGGGATGTTAAGGATGAATTTAAGTGATTAGCCAAGCTGCAAAGTTCAATGTAGGGAGCAGAGGGTGCAGAATCTGGTTCTCCTGCTGAGACAGTAAGGAAGGTATCTGAGGCAGGTGCCATGGGGATATTATAGACACACTGCACAGAACTTTGGAGAGCAGAGGCAGGGGGAAAGGCGTAGACTGATAGGTTTTTCCAGCTGAAGGACAGAGCATCCACTTTCCAGGCTTTTTTGTGTGGAGTTGTTGTGCAAAACCTGTCCAACTGGTAGTTCTGGGGGGAGGCAAATAGATCTATGTCTGGGCTCCCCCATTTACTTGTCAACAGTTGAAAATCCATGGTTCCAGTTTCCATTCGTGTGGGTCCATGAGATTTCTGCTTAGATCATCTGTCAGAATATTCAGCTTGCCTGGCAGGAATTGAGCTTGTAATTGTACTTGGTAGCTCAAGGCTGTGTTCCACAATGCCATGGCTAGTCTGCAGAGGGGGTAGGAATGTGTACCCCCCCCCTGCTTGTTTATGTACCACATAACCGTGGTGTTGTCCGTCTTTACCATTAGTTGTCCTGGATGAAGGTAGTCCTTGAAGGGTGTCAGAGCATTCTGTACAGCTAGCATTTCTTTTTGATTGATATGTAGGTGCATTTGATTTGGGCTCCATTTGCCCTGAATGCACTTCCCTGCCAGATGAGCCCCCCATGCATAGTCTGATGCATCTGTAGTCAGGATTTGGGTGGCAGGGGGTGGTGTGAATGGCAGTCCCTTGTTTTGGTGGCAGGCCTCTGCCCACCGTAAGAACTCTAGGTGTAGACAAGGTATGATAGGAATCATTGTTTCCAGGCTGTGACAATGTTGACTCCATAAACTTTTTAAGTACCACTGAAGTTTCCTCATATGCAGTCTTGCATATGGAATTAGAAGAATGCAGGAGGCTTGCAGTATTTGTCTTGCAGATAGCGGGGTTTTTTGTGGCCACCTGTTTGAAGTAAGTCACCAAATGAATTTGCTTTTCTGGTGTGAGGAAAGCCATCTGGGCAGTTGTATTCAAGCTTGCACCCAGGAATGTAATTTTTTGAGAGGGTACCAGTTGTGATTTCTTTTCGTTTATGGTGTACCCTAGACAAGTTAGAACTCTTTTTACAAATGCCAGATGTTGTATAAGTATGGCCTGGTTTTCTGCCTGAATAAGACAATCGTCCAGGTATGGATATATTTGAATATTTCTTTGCCTGCAAAATGCAATTACTGGAGCCAGGCATGTTGTGAATACCCTGGGTGCAGTTGACAGGCCAAAGGACAGTGCAGAAAACTAATAATGCAAGTAGCCTGCTTTGAAGCGTAGGTATCTTCTGCAAGATTCCCTGATTGGGATATGCAGGTAAGCTTCTTTTAAATCTAGAGTTGCCAACCAGTCATCCTTGTCTAGCATAGGAAGCAACTGATGAAGAGTCAGCATCTTGAACTTTGGAATGTCCAGAAAGGTGTTTAGAGTAGACAGGTCAAGTATTGGACACCATGACAGGAAAAGTCTGGAATAGAAACCTTGTCTCTTTTCCTCCTATAGTACGGGTTGAATAGCCCCCATGTTTAAGAGGGAAAGTACTTGTTTTTGAGCCTCTGCCCACTAATTTGGGGGCAGGTCTGGCCACCCATTTGGTGTTGGCAATGTGTGGAAATTAAATCTGTATCCCTGGGACAGTATATTTAAAACCCATTTGTCCTGGGTTATGAGTTGTCAGTTTTTTGCATGAAGAGCAATTTTTCCCCCCAAAGGGGCGGCTGAGAGGTAAGTGCTTGGTAATTTTAAAGGAAAGTCATTGAGACTGTTTACCATAGGGTGGTGTCTTTGTTATTTCCAGATTTGGAAGTGGAAGCACCCCATTGCTTAGTTCTGAGAGTCCCTTGGGACTGAACCGTGGTGCTTTTGGTATGTCTGGGTTTGGCTAGAGTGGATCTGGAAGGAGCTGGAAAGGACCAGTTCTTAGTAGGCCAGTGCCTACTAAATCTTGGAGGTTGCACTTGTAAGAATTCTTTCACAGTTTGCATAGATTTAGCTTTATCTTCCATCTTTTTAGAACTTCTTCGGCTTTATTACCAAACAGACGGTCCTGATGCAAAGAAGCATCCAACAATTTTGCTTTAACATGATCAGGCAGAGATTGCTCCTTAAGCCAAGCATGCCTTCTAAGCACAGACCCAGTAACAGCAGCCCGGCAAGAGGCCTCTAAAGAATCAAAACCACATTGCAAAGTATGTTTTCCAACTTGTTCAGCTGATTGCAATAAATCATGTAAATCTTTATTTTCCACACAGTCAGAAATCAACATAATTTTCTGTTTAAGCAGTCCCATGATATGTTGTTGATATTTTAACATATGAAATTGACAGTTTAAAGCCCTGATTGCCAGGGTTGCAGAAGTATAAACCTTTTTAACCCATCTGTCCAGCGTACTGCAGTCTCTATCAGAAGGGGTAGGATTTTTAGCAGTAGAAGCCTTAATGCCCTTGGGTCCCTGAGAAATGGTTTCTGGATCTGCAACAGGATTTTTGAAAAGGAACTTTTGGGACTCAGGAACTCTGTAGTATCTGTCAGATTTACTAGGAGCTGGAGGCAGGGAATCAGGGGCCATACTGGATTCCGAAAACACACAGTTCATAGATTCATAGGTAGGTACTAGGCTATTGTCTCTAGGGCCTATATAAGCCTAGCCAAATGGTACCATGGCTTTTGCCACCCAAGAACATTATTTTCCTGTGCCCCTGTCGAGCAGAGCCACAGAAGTGATCCTGCGGGGTGAATTTCCTATCTCCCATCCAATCATCAAGATTTTTCTTGAAGAGTGCTAATGAGGAGGTTTGTTTGATATAGATAGGCAGTTTGTTCCAGAGTATGGGAAGTCTCTGAGACAGGAATCTATTCCTCCAGCACGCTCTGTTTATTGTGGTGACAAGGTTTAGGTCCCTAGAGTGTGTAGCTCGAAGGGATTGGGATTTCTTTACGTGGGGCATGCCCAACAGCTCTGTGTTTGACATAGCTTTGTATGTTAGGCAGAGATCGCCTCTGAGTAAGCGAAATGCGACAGAGTAAAGCTGGAGTTTTTTGAGACTGTCTGCATAGGACATCTGTTTGAGGCTAGTAATCCGGTTCGTGAGGTATTTCTGCTGCCTTTCCAGTTGTTGTAGATGTCTTGTGAGGTACATACCAAAAGGAGCATTGTACTCTATAATGGGTCTAATGAGTGATGAGTAGAGGGTAACAATTACCTCTTTTTTCCTGGATGAGAAACCTTTTGTGATGAGGTGTGCCACATAGAAGGATTTCCTGACTAATGTGGCGATGTGATTATCAAAGGAGAGACTACTGTCCACCTGCATCCCAAGGTCTCTTATCACACTTTCGGTGTTAAGTAGACTACTGCCTATGTAGTAATTCATGAGTACAGAGTTTTTACCAAAAGGGATGACAATGCACTTTTTGGCATTGAGCTTGAGGCCATGGCTTTGACACCAGGCATCTGTCTCAGTGAGTCCCTTTTGTAGGATGTCCACATCGTTAGGAGTTTTGATTATGGCTCCTAGTTTGCAGTCATCTGCGAACTTTGTTAGCCAAAGACCTTCTGCGTTAGCCTGTACTTCAGAGAAGTAGATACCAAACAGGAGAGGACCCAGGACTGAACCCTGTGGTACTCCACTTGTCACTGATCTGAAGTTGGATTTAGAGTCTGCTACTTTCACAGTGTGGGTTCTGTCAGTGAGCCAGTTGGCAACCCATCTTGTGACATAGGGATTTATACCTAGTTTAGTGAGTTTATCTATAACTCCAGAGTGGGGGATGGTGTTGAAAGCCTTAGCGAGATCTAGACAGGCTGTGTGAACCACCTTACCCCTGTCTACGGCTTTGTTGACCACTTCAAAAAAGTCTATCAGGTTTAGGAGACATGATCTGCATTTTACAAACCTGAACTGGGTAGGGTCCAGAGTTTGGAGATTTCCAATGTCATTGTTTATAAGTTCCATGATGATACATATGATATATATATATATATATATATATATATATATATACACACACACACACACACACAGATGGGTTACCTTCACTTCCCTGAAAGTTCACTTGACTGACAATCATTTGACTCAGACCAAATGACTGACACTTCACTTCCCCTAAAGTTCATTTGACTGACAATTAGTACTGGCAGTGTGTAGAGCACTGTAAGGCAAGTAAAAGGAAAATGTCCTTTTCCCCACTCTAGTGGGACCATGGAGTTAGTACACACACACACACACACACACACATATATATATATATATATATATATATATATATATATCGTTGGGGAGGTGTGGGGTGCACAGCAAAACTTGTCTGAAGTGTCGAGTTCTGGGCGATGGAGTCCTGTGAAAAATCACCTCTGTTTCTGTCAGAATCCTCATGCTCTAAAAACACTGTTCACTGGCAATACCTGCATTACAGGGCGGCCACGGTGGTGCAGCGGTTAGTGTTGCCACCTCACAGCAAGAGGTTCTCCAGTTCGATCCTCGGCTGGGGTGCCTTCTGTGCGGACTCTGCATGTCTTCCCTGTGGTCACGTGGGTTTCCTCCGGGTGCTCCAGTTTCCTCCCACATCCCAAAGACATGCTTTAGGTGGATTTGGATACTCTAAAATTGGCCTTAGGCGTGTGTGTGTGCCTTCTGTGAAAGGTTGGGCTGGCAACTCAACACCGTAAAAACTCCACTGCCAATCATAAGTGGATAGGTGATCTGCTGTGGCCACCCCTAACCAGGAAAAGCTGAAAAAAGAAGAAGAAGAAGATTGGCAATACCTGCTTTACAACTGTGAAAAGGCAAACAGCTACAAGAAATGACTGACTACAAAACACGGTTAGTCAAAGGTACAACATCTGACAAATATTCAGAAACAACCTGGTGATCTGTTCTGTAATTAAGTTTTTGTTTCTTTTTTCTAGGAATATTCCTCCTGGAAGAATGGTCAGGAGACAGCCAACTGTCCCTGGGAAGAGGTCTCTTTCCCAGGACAACTCCTATAGCTAAAGTGTTTGATTCTCCAATACCTGTAAAAAAGAACTGAAACAGCCCCTGAGGACATGTCTAATCCTCGGTCCATAGTGGCCATTACAGCTACACCAGAGAGAGTTGAAATAATAGGTAAGTGATCTGTGGAACCATCTTTGGCCACTAATCAAAGGCCGTGACAATAATTTTACTTGTTTTTTCATTTTAAGTACAAGCAGAGTGGAAGAAGCACGGCCAGAAATAATATTCATGCTGTACCCAGAGAAAAAATGTTATTACCAGTACAGTAAGGTCAGTAACACTGGGGGAAGCTAAGTATTCACTAGTAAGCACAAAGCACACATTCCTTCCCCAAACTAGTAAACACAAGCAGTACACTGACTAATGTGTCACCAGACCTTAAACTTTTAATCAGAAATATCACTGAACAGTTACTACCTCAGAAACATTCCAATTCTGTTAAAAACAGTAACAGGCATGAAAAAAGCACATTCTGATTCTAAAAGCACTGGCCAAATACTAATATTTTTTTATAAAATCACAATGTTCTACACAAAACTGCAAAATAAGCCAAATAAGTTGAGCAAAAGCACATATAATTCCTGACAGAAGTCTGTATTCTTAAGGTGGAATACCACAAATAGCTATTCTTTTATATTAAGGTAGTTCAGAAATAATACCACAAATATTAAATAAAAAATATGAGAGTAAGGGGTCCCCAAAAATAGGTCTTATCTGTTAGGCAAGAAGCTTTTGACTAACTGTTGTTCATCTGGAGCCAGAGAAATGCTTCTCCTCAAGCTGGCAGTAAAATTCTGAAGATTTACCTCACTCTGGTTGCTGATAAATTTCCCTTCAAAAAAGCTACATATTATCAGCAGCCAGAGCATGTGAAAGCTACAGGAGTTAGAGCTTTGGAAAGCTGGCTGGGTGCTGTGTCCCTGCATGATACCACTCATAGGCTATTGCAGCAGTGAGAATGAAGGGCATTGATTACTGACCTGCTGTAATAGAACCCCTACCCATGTAATTGCTTCCTATAGCCTCCTCCTCTCCCCCTTGCTTTGAAGCCACCAGCCACCACCGACTTCAGCCTGACCACAAAAGGAGTACTAAATATTGTTCATTAGATCTGGTATACAGCTACAGTAGAAAAAGTTTAAAGAAAGGAAAAAAAAATAAGCAACAAGGGTAATAAACAGTTTGAAGAACCTAGACTTCAAGAATTAAATGGTTTAAATAAGGGGTGGAGTATGAATAAAATCTACATAATGATTCTGTGGAGGAAGAGCATAAGAAGAAATGTTGGAGAAAGCAGTAGCATAATCAAGAAATTTAGAGTAATAACTCCAAGCTGGAATAGAGGAAGTTCTGAGAAAGAGAAGGACAAATGGAATACTCTACCAGAATTGGCAGCTGACTGCGAAATTACAAAGACATTCAAAAAAGCATGAGTTGTAAATTAGTACTGCATAGAAAGTTTGTATGAGATGCGAGGAAGAATTATGGCTGTATCACTTGATGTTCTTACATTCACATCTGCAGTATTCATTACTTATGGGATTCTCTGCGTGAAGCCCATCATCCGGACAGTTTACCAAAGCCTACTGTTGCTTTAAGGTATGCTTAATGTCACCTACACACTTCCTTGCGTAGCGCAGGACATATAGGTGATGTTCAGGTATACCATCCTCAGAAATTCTTTGCTGCCAGCCCGAAAGCTGTTTTTAACCATCGGTCTGTTAGCCTCCATCTGTATTTTGCCATTTTTCTGTTTGTTGGAATTGCAGTGATTACCCCTGTTTGCTGAAGTACTCACCATTGCGGATAAGTACCCAGTTAGGGGTTTTGTTCTTTTCTTGATTTTTTTTTGTGCTGTTTGGGGGGGTTAATGTCATCCAGGAAGGGTAAATGTCAGTGTGGGGACTGATTCCCCATAAAGACTGACACGATTAATTCCTTTTTTGCCTAGGAGCTTCTCATGACCATACATCTTGTTTAATTTGTTAGGCATTTGTCCTGAAAACCCTTCATAGTAGGCTTTCTTCCCTTTCATTGCATCTTGAGAACCAGCGTCTTAAGCTTTTTGCTATAGGTACTATGGATGGAACTTCCTGCCCCGAGGTTCAGCCGTCAGAGAAGAAGAAGGTGAAAAAGATAAGACTGGAATCTTCCACTGTCCAGTCTCTGCCAGGTATTTCTCCTGAGGTTATTACAAACCCACTGACTCACCTGGTTGTATTGTCAGATTCCAAAATTACAACCAACAGCAAAACCAGCAAAATAGTCCAAAAAATGACAGTAGGATTCAGTTCCACAGTACAATTTATTACACTGACTTGACTTAGCGCCTCGGCCACAACAGCCTTCAAAGAGTACAAAATTACAAAAAACACATTCCCCTATTTATACATCAACAGTCATTTAATCAATCAATTAAACAAATACTTTAAAATTTAAAGCAAACTTCTCCAGTTTACTTCTCTATTCAAACCTCTTGGTGTTAGTGTGTCAAACTTCAATATGAAGACAGTTTTTTTATATAATAAAACATTTTAATTAATCTTTCATCCCCCTTCCTGATAAGCACTTCTTCCAAAATTGTAGCTTGTAATAAATTAGCATCATTATTTTTTGTGACTACTTACAAAAGTTTAAGTACCAGAGTTTGGGAACTAATAAAGTATTATTGGAAATTCTTACATAAAGATGAATTGCTGCATAGGATTACTTCTGATTTACACTATGTGGCTTATAAGAGAGGATAGACTTTGGGGGATAAATTAGTTAAAGCTTATTTTATTTAACCGGCACTTAGTCCTTCTATTTCCCCAGTACCTTTGGGTACTATACCCTGTAATAATTGTAATATATGTTTTCATATTATATTGAGTTTCTCTAGGATTAATGGGAAAATATTTAGACCACATAATCACTTTACATGTGATACAGCAGGTGTAATGTATTGCCTGAGGTGTCCCTGCAACCTTTTCTATACTGGGGAAACTAAGAGGAAATTTAGAATTAGGTTGCAGGAACACATTAGAGACATTAAGAAACGGAGACTGGAAAGTCCTATAGCATCTCATTTTAAGGAAAAACATGATAATGATACTAATTTATTAAAAGCTACAATTTTGGAAGACGTGTTTATCAGGAAGGGGGATGAAAGATTAATTAAAAATGTTTTATTATAAAAAGAAACTGTCTTCATATTGAAGTTTGACATGCTAACACCA
This sequence comes from Protopterus annectens, assembly GCF_019279795.1. Classification (NCBI taxonomy): domain Eukaryota; kingdom Metazoa; phylum Chordata; order Ceratodontiformes; family Protopteridae; genus Protopterus; species Protopterus annectens. The sequence continues at coordinate 601,555,969 of NC_056737.1, forward strand.
AGAGGTTTGAATAGGGAAGTAAACTGGAGAAGTTTGCTTTAAATTTTAAAGCATTTGTTTAATTGATTGATTAATTAAATGACTGTTGATGATGTATAAATAGGGGAATGTGTTTTTTGTAATTTTGTACTCTTTGAAGGCTGTTGTGGCCGAGGCGCTAAGTCAAGTCAGTGTAATAAATTTTACTGTGGAACTGAATCCTACTGTCGTTTTTTGGACTATTTTGCTGTTGGTTGTAATTTTGGAATCTAACAATACTCCTTCTGAGGAAATTTCCTTTGGGGACACAATCTCTAGGATGATAGAATTTTTTTTAACTGGGATTATGTCCATGTTTCTGATATCAATACGAGGTACTATGGAGTTACTGCAGATGGAATCTCCTAGACCTGTGGCTATTCCTCCTGTCTTGGCTGCTTTACTAGATGTTTTTTCCTATGCCTCTAAAGCTCCTGATTCTCTGCCCCCTGCTCCCAAGAAGTCTGATTCTTGGTTTTATACGGTGCCTGAGGATTGTTCCTTTTTGTTCAAATGTCCTGCTGTGGTGTCTGTAGCCTCTGATAAGCTGTCTCAATTGCTTTCTTCATCCATGTTATTGCCTTCTGACAGGGACAGCAGAACCATGGACAGGCTGGATAAGAAGGCTTATACTTTGGCCACTATAGCTTTTAGGGCTATTAATTATCAGACTCATATGTCTAGGTATGTGTTGGCTCTTCTTTCTCAGGCCTGTCTGCTTTTTCTGATCTTCCAGAGTCTATGGACTTCCTTTCAAGTAGTTTGTCATTCTATCAAATGTAGTTATGATGCAGTGGATGCCTCTCCTAGAGCTGCTGCTTTTTGTTCAGTACTGAGGAGGTATTCTTGGCTTAGACTTCAACCTTTACCTAATGATATTAAGGCTAAGTTGATGGATGCTCCTCTGGATAATAAACTTTTGTTTGAGGAAGTGGCTGCTGGTTTGTTTAAGCCTCTTCAGGACAAGGGGAAGGCCTTACAGGAGCTTGAACTTGTCTTTGCTTCTCCTGTGCCTAAATTTCACAGAAACTACCCTTCTAAGCCTGAATAAGCAAATAAAAGGACTAGTGAAATCCTCCAAAGCAAACTTCAAGTCCAAATTGGCCACATCTACTAGAGACAATCATAAGGCCTTCTTTACATATGTCCATAATCTCTAAGGTAATACCCAGATCTGTTCAGAACTGGTAATCAAGGACACCACATATACAAATGCCGTAGATATAGCAAACTTGCTGGCTGACAGATTCAGTGAAAATTTCACCCCTCTGCTCCCCCCATCAGTAAATCAGGAAAGTCCCAATAACTGCCCCATACCCATTATATCTAGGGATCAGGTCATCACTGCTCTCTCAAAGGCAAAAAATACAGCCACCATGGGACCAGATAACATCCCAGGCTGCATCCTATATGAACTCAGGCAGGAACTTGCAGCACCATTAGGCGCCCTATTCAACCAAAGTTTGGGTACCGATTTTGTCCCAGCTGAGTGGAGGACAGCCACTGTCATACCTTTACACAAAGGTGGAGCGTCCACCGACCTGGAAAATTATAGACCCATCAGCCTAACTAGCCTGATCAGTAAGGCTATGGAACAGATTATCATGGATCTCATTAACAAGAACATTGGCAACCTCCAAACACTTGATCCCACACAGTTTGGCTTCATCAAGGGGAGGTCAAGTCTTTTAAATCTGGTCGACTTTTTTGAGACAGTCACCAAAGCCATGGACGAGGGGAAGGCGGTGCACACTGCCTACCTTGACCTGATCAAAGCCTTCGGCACTATTCCCCATTCAGGCATAATAGATAAACTCTCTCAACTAGGCATCAATCCATATGTTACCAGATGGGTAGCTAACTGGCTCACTGATAGAACCCATCTAGACAAAATATGGAAAGCCACCTCAAGCAGTCCCATATCAAGTGGCATACCCCAGGGTTTGGTCTTAGGGCCTCTGTTACTTGGGATATACTTTTCTGAGATGCATGCCAAAACCAGTGGGCTATGGCCGACGAAGTTTGCAGATGACTGCAAGCTGGGCACTTTCATTAATTCCATTAGTGACGTGGACATTCTCCTAGAGGGTCTCATCCAAACAAATGACTGGTGTCAGAAACATGGCCTCAAGCTAAATACAAAAAAATGCATCATCATCATCCCCTTTGGGGAGAGTGACAACCCCACAAATTATCACATTAATAACAATGTCCTAAGCACGCAGTCAGTCGTGAGGGATTTGGGCACCCAGACTGATAGCAACCTAAATTTTGACCACCACGTTGCTTCCAGTATATGAAAAGCTTTTTACATGGCCCCCTCATAAGTAAGGGTATCTCATCCAGAGACAAGGAGATCATAACATCCCTGTATTCTTCCCTTATAAGGCCCATTATTGAGTACAATGCTCCATGCAGCATGTATCTCGCAAAGCACATGCAGCAGCTGGAGAGACCACAGAGGTTCCTCACTAGGAGAATCCAGGGCCTCAAAAATCTGCCATACACAGATAGGCTATAAGCCCTATCCCTCTACTCTGTTTCATACAGACTCCTCAGAGGTGACCTCTGCCTGGCATACAAAGCGCTCTCGGACCCCACCTTGATGGGACTGCTGCATACCACAAGTCAAGCTCCACTCGAGCAACCTGCACATGTGGCCTCAACTTGGTCTGCGACATTAATAGGACTTGTTGGTGGGACAGATTTGTGTCCCAGAGACTCCCCCATCTGTGGAATAGACTCCCTCTCCACGTCAAGCAGAGTACCTCTTTACCCCTTTTTAAGTGCAGCCAGGATAACTGGAAGGGAAATAGAAAAGACATCCCCGGGATTCCTCCTGTGTCCCCTGCTGGACAGGGGCATCGGGTGCTGATTTGTCTATACATGGGCTAAACTCTTTGCTAGGCTTATAAGGGCCTCAGGGCCAATAGTATAGTAACTTCCTATGATCCTATGATCCAACCTTTGTTCGTAGGCAATCTCTCCTTCCTGCTAAAGTTAAAAAGGGTGCTAAACGGGCTCCTCCTACTAAGGCCATTCAGACTGCAGGGATTCTAAAGCCTTCCTTTCCTGACAAGCCAGGGGCTGTCTGACTATCCACGTGTTCCCAGCCACATTCTTATTTCTCTTCCTGTTTGGCTTTGAATCATCCAGGATTCTTAGGTTCTGTCAATTATTCGCCAGGGATACTTCACGGTATGGATTTCCCATCCTCCTTTTATGGGCATTCCTCAGCCTCCTTGAGAACAACTTCCTTTTTCCCAGAGGTTCTTCTAGATCTCTTGTCTCAGGGTAGTATTCAAGAGAGGCCTGTGCCCTAAAGGGGGAAGGGGTTTTATTCAAAAATGTTTCTAGTGCCCAGGTGCTTGGAGACCGATTCTAGACGTCTCTCATCTAAACACTTTTCCAAAGGTGCCCTCCTTTCAGATGTTGTCCCTTCAGCCTCTTCTTCCTCTATTACTCCCTCAGGCCTTTCTGGTGTCTCTGAATCTCAAGGATGCTTATCTCCATATTCCAATTCATCCACTTTTCAGGTGTTTTTTGCATTTCTCTGTTGCTTCCTGGCATTTTTAGGCCTGTGCTTTGCCCTTTGGCCTTTCTACTGTCCCAAGGGTGTTCACCAAATGCTTCGCTCCTGTGATTGTTTTTTTTTGCAGGCTTCAAGGGATATAAATATTTCCTTACTTGGACGACCTGCTGATTCAGGAATCCTCTCCAGAGGTTCTTTTGTAAAATCTTCATTTTACCATTTATCTTCTTCAGAGCCTGGGGTTCACAATAAACTTCAAAAAGTTTTCCATGACTCCTTATCAGGATCATGTCTTTTTGGGTTGCAAGATTCAGGCAGTGCCAATGCTGGCATCCTTGCCTCCTCCAAAGGCCTTAACTATCATTTCTTATTTTCATACGCTTCTTCCCCTGGCCTCCATTACAGCCAGGGAGTTTCTGAGAGCTCTGGGGGTCATGGCTTCCACCATGCTGATGCTCCCGCTGGCCAAACTCCACATGAGAAAGTTCCAGTGGTTTCTGAAGTTGGTGTGGCTTCAACATGCACATTCTCTAGACTTCACAGTTCCTCTTCTCTCTTGTCTCAAGAAGAAACTTCTATGGTGGAGTCAGCAGTTGTTTCTGAATCCAGGGCTCCCTTTTCATCCTCCTCTTCCTTCTCAGGCTCTCTTCATAGATGCTTCAGATGTGGGATGGGGAGCAATGTTTGGCTCCCTGAAGGTTCTGGGAGTGTGGCCGCCTCATCAGCAAAAGGAGCACATCAACGTCAAAGAGATGAGATCTCTTACACTGGCAGACCAGGCCCTTCATCCTCTTCTCTCTCCAGGAGCTCTCAAGGTATTCACAGACAATATCACAATTATGTGGTATGTCAACAAATAGGGGGGAACAAGATCTTACCTTCTTTGCCAGCTGGCACTTCTGGTATGGGATCTGGCTGTCAAGTATCAAGTGACACTTCAGACAGTTTATATTCCTTCAGATCAGAATATTGTGGCAGACACTTTGAGCAGGTCCTTCACTCAATCCCACAAATAGATGCTTCACAGGGATGTGTTTCTGAACGTTGTTCACCAGTGGGGGTACTCCACAAGTACATCTCTTTGCCTCCCATCTGAACAGTCAACTTCCTCTGTTTTGTGCCAGAGTCCTAGGTCCTCTAGTATGGAAGGTGGACACCCTCTCATTTTTACGGAAGGGGATGTTTCTTTATGCATTCCTCTCCCCTTTCTTTCAGTTCTAGATTTCCTGTTCAAGATTCAACAGGATGCTCCCAAAATCTTATTGGTGACTCCCTTTTGGCCGTGACAGCACTGGGTCCCCCTCTACTTCTGCATCTAGCCAAGGGCAGTCATCACAAGTTAGCTCACAGGGTGGATCTGCTCACACAAGACAATGGATCACTCATCCATCCCCACCTATCCATGCTTCAAATGACACTGTGGGTGATAGGGTTTTATCCCATCACTTTTCTGAGGCCGTGTTATAGGTCCTGCAGGAAGTCAGGAAACCTACTACTAGGAAATCCTACTTGTCTAAATGAAAGAGGTTTTCTATTTGGTGTCTTTCTCATGAACTGGACCCACTTAAAGTGGATGTTCCTTTGGTTCTCTTTTATTTGTGTGAGTTGCTCAATGCTGGTTTGGCCTAGTCTTCTATTAAGGGCCACTTAGTTCTTTCTGCTTGTCTGCCTTTAACTCCCCCATCAGCTTCTAGATTTGGGGCTAAGCAATTTCTTAAAGGCACCCTTAATATTAGATCTCCCAGGAAGCCTTTTCCTCCTCCCTGGGATCTTAATTTCATTATGGAGAAATGGACTCAGGCTCTTTTCGTGCCTGCTGTTTCAGCTTCCTTGCAACACTGTTCTTGGAAGACAGTTCTTTTGTTAGCTCTTACGTCTGCCAGATGGGTGTCTGAGTTGCAAGCCCTTATGGCTTGTCCACCTTTTTTGATATTTCATGAGGACAGGGTGTCCTTGCATACTAATCATTTTATGCCCAAGGTGGTTAAGGAGTTGTCCCTTAATCAGCGTATTAATTTGCCTACTTTTTTTCCCTTTTCTGCAATCTGACAGTGAGAAAGTTCTGCATACCTCAGACGTGCACAGACAGCTTAGATTTTATTTGGAAAAGACTAAAGCTATCAGAAAATCTGACCAATTAAATTCCTTTCATCCTAGGTCTTTAGGTTTAGCTGTTTCCAAACAAACTATTTCTACCTGGATTTCAAAGGCTACTTTTTCTGTTACACTGTTAGTGGCGAGAGGCTTCTTCTTCTGTAAAGCCTCATTCTACTAGAGCTGTGGCTTCTTCTGTTACTTTTTTCAAGGGCTCAGACACTAATTCTATTCTTGAAGCAGCTACCTGGACTTCTGTGCATACCTTTACTAAACACTACAAGTTAGATGGCATTTCAGGAGCTACAGCTAGTTTTGCTAATGTTTCTTAGCGAGCTCTACTGCTGCTTTCTCCTCCTAAGTTTCTTCTTGAGCTTTGGCACTCTCCCATAAGTAATGAATACTGCAATGGTGAATGTAAGGATATAGTACAGTTGTGTAAAATCTTACTATAATGGTAGATGTCCTTGCTTTCACTATTGCGGTATTCACTTCCTCCCTCCATCCCCCTAGTCTTTTTTTTCCTGGATGTGCAGGTTCTCTTTGGTTCTCCTTGGTCTGCTGTTCCTAATGGGGCAATCACTTCTGAGGATGGTATGCCTGAACGTTACCTTTATGCCCTATGCTATGAAAGGAGTGTGTAGGTGATGTTTAGCATACCTTAAAGGAATGATAGGCTTTGGTAAACTGGCCAGATAATGGGCTTCACAGCAGGGAATCCCATACGTAATGAAAACTGCAGCAGTGAAGGTAAGGACATCTACTGTTATGGTAAGATTTTACACAACTGCACTTTTAGCAATGCTAAGGTTTTATGCTACACATTTAAATATCTGTAAGGCCTTTTGTTCTGTACATATATACATCTGCATAACTTATCCTTATAACTGATATAAGTGAATTAAAGATTATTTCTACTAAATTAATGCTGCCCTTGTCCAGAGATGCTGATGCAAGGTCAGAACCCGTGAGTAGTAGGAAGAACAAACACTCAAGTCATATTTTTATCCATTACAGTATAACTCTCATTAAATTACATATTTGAATCAATTTTATTTCATTTTACCTTCTGACGTATATTATTAACTGTTTCTTTTATGTAAGGCAAATCCTTTGGCGATAAGTACTTCTCAAGTATTTTGTCAAAGTCTTGGTAGGACATCATTGTCTCAAGCATCTTCCGTCCATAATACCTAAAATTAAGGAATATAATTATTTCATATTTCTAATATCATCACTTTAGCCTATCAGCAAGGTTTCATTTAGTCTAAAAACTGCACATTACAGACATTGTTAAAGTAATAAATGCCTTCTAGAAACCACATGCTTGACTTCTTATATTCTGCTCTAGACACACACCTCCAAATAAAGAGAACAAAGCAAATACAAAGAGTAAAAATTATGAAGGTAGGGTTGGAAATATGCCATGGAAAGTCTCCATGGCATATTGTGATAAAGCCCTGACTATGATACAGGTAACCCACGTCCGATAAGCTGCATTGGTGTTAGATGAGTCAGTTAGGGAGTGTAAGTGCAATCAGCTGATGCCAGTGTTCCAGTTCTGAAAGCAAGAAGGCAGTCTGGTCTACTGCAGTGTGACTTCTATGATGAAACAAGAGTATAGCATACAGTCTATGGTCATGGGACACTCTACCAAGCTGTGGTAAAATGGGAGCATTATCAGGGAATACATCTGGAAAAAGTCATAGCAGGCCCTTGCATATGCGAGAATGTATGTCAGCTGTCAGGTAGAAGGACTAAAGCCTTAAAGCGGAAAAATCCTCTTTTACAGTCCAGTCAGATTTTGTTGCTTGTCTTTTCAAAGTAGATGTAGTATCCATATGTTCTTCTGTATTTATCAGGGTTTTTTTTCTTTATAAAAGGATTTGCTTCTTCAAGAGATTCAAAGATTCTTTTTCCATCTGGCAGGCAAAGTCTTATTTTGGCAGGGTATATCAATTGTGCCTTCATACCAACTTGCTTTAATGCTTTAACAAGGGGAATGAAAGTTTTTCTTATTGAAAGGACAGCCATAGAATAGTCATTGTCAAATATGATTACCTGGTCATTTAAAGGGAAAGAGAGCCCAAGCAGATTTCAAGATGAGATCCTTCTTCTGGATGGATATGAATTTTACAATGACTGATCATGGGTAAATGTTCTTGCTGTTAGATGGGACTTTATATAGTGCTCTGTGGGTTCTCTCAACACCAAAAGAGAGAGCCTCTGGTAAGTTTAAGGTTTTGGAAAGCCATGCTGTTAAAAAAGTCACTACATTATCTCCTTCTATTCCCTCTGGTATATCATAGATCCTGATGTTGTTCCTTCTGGATCGATTTTCTAAATCATCCACTTTGTTAATAAGTTTGTTGTTCTGTTGTAGAAGGAGTTCATTGTTTTTCTCTCTCTCTATCAGTCTGCAGTCAATATCTAAAACTGATTCTTCTGGTGGTGATATCTGGATTTTTTGTTGTTTTAAGATCTCACTCAATATTTCAGTTTGTTTGAGTCTTCCTTAATTCTGTCCATTTGATGTCCAGTTTGTCCATTTTAGTTACTAAGCCCTGGATGTTTGAAAGGATTGAGTGTATCTCCTTCTTCGTGGAGTTCTCCTGTTGTGTGGATTTGAGAAGACTCATCTTTTCCCAGTTGTAGTTCTCCCTTTCGTCTTTTAGTTAATTTTGACAGGAAAATATAAAGTTTATAAGTTGAAAAATACACCAAAAGAAAGCTTATGAGTTCTAGATTGTAATTTGGTTACTTTGAAGATAATTTTGGTGGTTTTTGAAAATAATTCCTGTCAAGATAGTTAAAGTACTGCAGAGCAGAGAATAAATGCTACTTTCAGGCTTCCATCCAAGCCACGCCCCCACAGTGAAAGCAGAAAAATCCTGATGGCAGCATGGATGGTGGCTTTCTGTGATCGGCTCTTGCCTTAAGGAGGGCAAAAGGCCTGACTGGATCATGAGAAGGCTGATGGGCAGCTTGGTAGAGCTATGTGATAATAAATCATTCTGCATGTAATGGAATGGTTATATTGTCCAACCAAAAAGTAGTACCACGGTCAAGAAAGACAAGAGAAGAAATAATCGAGGCAATAGGGTACACCAGTTTTATTGTCCGCTTTCGTCAGAAAGACTTCATCAGAATAAAGCTAAACCACAGAACAGCGTATAAATAGTGGTGATAATAATCAATTAAACAATTAACAATTTTGATTGACACATTTTAAAAGCACCACTACTTTAAGTAAAAAAAGAAGTAATATCTATGTCTTTATTAATAAATAATTTTCTGTATTTTAAAAAACATTTAACATTAATGGCATCGTTTAAACCAGGAAATACATCAGATTTTAATTTAATCTGCCAAATGGTTTCACGTTGCTCTAAATGTCTGGATTAACCACTTCTAAAACAGAAAACAAAATTTTTTTAAAAAAGAACAATTAACAGAATGCTTGTACAAAGCATTGGTGTCATCACTATTACGAATACTGTAAAGGTGCTCCCTAATACGAGTTTTTAAGGACCTTGTAGTCATGCCAATATAGAAAGCAGGACAAGTTGAGCACATACTAATGTAAACTACTCCCTTAGTATTACAATTAACAAAATATGGCACACTCAAAGTTCTGTCTAAAGTGTTAATGTTGATATAGGGACCCTCAGAAATGTAACGATACATGTTACACTGATGGCAACAATGCATACCTCTTTTGTCAGTTTTTATGGCAGAATGATGATTGTCATTAAATTCTAAAGCTTTCTTTAAATTATAATTATTCTTTAAAACAAATAAAGGTCTATCACCCAAAACATCATAAATATCAGAATTACCCCGAATAATCCTCCAATTGTTAACTAAAGTTTGCTGAATACGTCGGCTATCTACAGTCATATCCAAAGTACAAATTAAATTGCTTTCAATATGTTTATTGGAAGAAACTGTATGAAAGCCCGTAATAGGCACAGAAATGTAATTCAAAAGTGGTTGATAAATGGACGTACGTTTGTTAATAATTTCTTCACTAGTTTGTTTTAAAGCTCCTTTATTGTACCCTCTCTCAATAAACATATTAGTGATGATTTCAAATTCCTCAATTAAATCACTATCATTTGACGTCATGCGACAAGCTCTAATGTACTGTCCTCTAGGAATATTATTAATAATATGTCTAGGGTGATTACTAGAATGATGTAAGTAACTATTGGTGAAAGTTGTTTTACGATAAATATGACTGTGAAATTTAGTATCAATCTCATCCCACCAAAGTAAAACATCTAAAAAATTAACTTTAAGTCCTGCACAACTCCTGGTAAATTTCAAATAACTAGAAAGCGAGTTAACCTCTGAAACAAATAAATCAACAGTTTCCAAATTACCTTCAATAATAAAGAATAAATCATCAATAAAACGACAAAAAAAAAAGAAATATGAAACTTATTGTTTAAATAAGGTAAAAACTCAAATTCCCACCACACCATAACCAAATTGGCATAGGCAGGTGCAGCAGAGGAACCCATAGCAACACCTCTCTTTTGCCTGTAGTATGTTTTGTCAAAAAGAAAAAAATTATTATCTAGAACTATGTCTAGAAAACTGCAAATAGTAGAGATAGTGTTGCTACTAAGTCCTGTATTTTTCTTTGATAAAAAACAACGTACAGCTTCTACACCCTCATCATGAGGTGTACAGGTATATAATGAAACAACATCAATTGTAAAAATAATGTGCTTCTGTGGATCAAAGGTTCCATTATGTGCATACAGATTCAATTTATTTAAAAAATGCCAGGAGTCCCTAGTGTAGGAAACTTCATTTACCAACACGGGTCCCAACATAGCATCAATAACAAGAGATACACCTTCAGTAATAGAATGTGGTGAAGAAACAATTGGCCTAAACGGAGGGTTTAATAAACATCTGTGCGTTTTGGGGATGCCAAAAAGAACTCCAATCCTAGGTTCCTGCACTAAACAAAAATCATAAATTTCATAATTAATATCACCAGACATGAGGGCTTCATATAAATAAGAGTAAATTAAACGTTATCTACCTAAAATTTGATGAAGACTAATTATTTCATATTCTTCTGAATTACTTAAAATTTCCACCATTTTATTTTTATAAGTTGCCTGTTCCATAATTACGATGTTGCCACCTTTGTCACTTTTCATGAATCTAAAATCTTTATTTAATGACTTAAGATTATTTAAAGCCTTCCTTTGATCTTCATTTAAATTACTAAAAGTGTTCGGGTTACAATGCAACATCTGATTAATGTCCTGAATACAGAATTCCTCAAACACTTTTAAAATGCGATGTAAACTAGGAGTATAATGAGAGGGTTTTACTAAAGCCCTGTTGTTGTTAGAAACACTGTTCATCAAATAAAACAAATTCAATTTCCTTGTATATTTCTTGATATCTACAACAGTTTTACTAAAATTAGCTCTAGTACTAGGAAAGTACAGTTTTGTACCTACCATAAATGTAGATGTTCGAGGATCCACATTGCTGCAGTCCTAACTATTGGGTAGTCCGGTCTTTTCTTGCCCCAGATGTCAGAAGACCCTGAAAAGATAAGGCCAAAACCAAAACTCCCAACATATCTGCACCAAAATATATATATATATATATATACAAAATATACAAAATTAGCAGAATATAACCTCACCTACACAACCACCCCTAAAGACAGAGGGAAGGAGGACTGAGTAAATTGGACTGCAGCAATGTGGATCCTCGAACATCTACATTTATGGTAGGTACAAAACTGTACTATGTTCTTCATTCCACACTGCTGCAGTCGGGTAGAATCCCAAAGCAGAGGTAAGGGAGGCTGGCAAATCATAAGGAAGCAGGAGCTGATAACATGCCTTGCAAAATAGCTGTGGCAAAACCAGCCCTAGACTTAGAGTAGAGAGGAAGGTGGTAATGCTTAGAGAAAGTATGCACTGAACTCCAAGTAGCTGCCTCCCAAATATCCTCCCAGCTGGAACCTCCTTGCCATGATGGGAATAACAAAATGCAATGCAAAACCCAATCCACCTAGAAATAGTTTGTTTTGACACAGGCTTGCCCTGAGAACTCAAAGCAAAAGAAACAAACAACTGCTGAGACTGCCTAAAATAATTGCCTGTGTACATCTAAAGTGTGCAAAATCTTTTCCCCTTTATTTTGGGGATCTGCATAAAGGCAAATGAATAGTTTGGTTTAAAGCCACACTAGAAACCACTTTAGGCATAAAGGAAGGATGGCTCAACCGCCATAAGGGCCTGTAACTCAGAAACCCTTCTTGCAGAAGTAATGGCCAACAAAAAAGCAGTCTTCCATGACAAATATTTCAGTTCAGCAGTAGCTGCAGGCTCAAAAGGTTGTAGAGTAAGTTTCTCCAACACAAAATTGAGATCCCAAGCAGGAGTAGGAGCTCTCATTGGGGGTCTCATATTCTTTGCCCCTCTAAGAAATTGCTTGAACAAAGGATGTGAAAACAATGGTGGGTCACAATCATAGTGAGCTGAAATTGCTGCAGCATGAATCTTAATGGAAGAGAAAGACAAACCTTTGTCCAATAACTCAGTAAGATATTGAAGAGCCACACTCAAATTAGGCTCTGAAATCTCCAAATTCTTTGCTGCAGTCCAAAATAAAAATCTCTTCCATTTTTCATGACACTTTCCTTGTACTAGGTCTTCTGGCTTCCATAATCACATTTAAAACTTGTTGAGGAAGTTGAGACCTGCTGTCTTTCAAAACAGAATATGCCAGGCTGTTAGATGAGACATTGAGCAGACGACCTTCCTTCTGAGACAACAGATGTGGAATCAAGAATCTGGAGCTATTAAAATCATCCTTGGCTTGTCTTGTCTGACCTTTAGAAGCACCTTTGGAAGAAGAGGCAGAGGTGGAAACATGAAGATTTTTCCAACTGAAAGAAAGAGCATCCACTTTCCAAGCTGTGTGATGAAACCTCTTTGTGCAAAAGGACACTGTCAACTTTTGAAATACATGAAGATCCAGTTTCCACTTGTGGGGATCCATGATTTGTCTGCTTAACACATCTGCTAAGGAGTTCTGTGCTCGGCAGAAACCTTGCCTGAAGAGTTATCTCCCATGAAATCATTGCTTGCCTGCACAATGGGTAAGAATGTGTTCCCCCTTGTTTGTTGATGTACCACATGACAGTTGTGTTGTCTGTTAGAATCAACACCTGCCCTGGAAGAAGTAACTCCTTGAAAGCCATTAATGCAAACTGGACTGCTAACATCTCCTTCATGTTGATATGTAGATGCTGTAGTCTGGCAGGCCACTTGTCTTGTATCCACTTTCCATTTAGATGAGCTAAATCCTGCAACTCTTTACACTCAATACCTTCCGCCAGAGCATCCACCTTAGATTTCAACTGTGAAAGAAGATAATTCTGATATTTTAACATGTGAAACTGACAATTCAACGCCCTCATGGCTAAAGTGGAAATCTATCCAAAGCCCTTGCCTCTTTATCAGGAGGGACAGGATTTTTAACAACTGAGGCCTTCGAGCTTCAGGCACCCTATAATACCTATCCGGTTTAACTGGGGCAGGAGGCAATTCAGGAAGCCTCTGCAAAACATCTTCCACTACATTCAAAACAGGAGGTATAGCTAAAGGCCTGTGCTGGAATCAGAGAAATCTTGACCTTCCCATTTAAAATGCTCCCTCATGGAATGCAGAGTCTCTGAAAGTAGAATCATCCACATCAGAATCAGAATAAGGAGGGAACTCCTGCAAGTCTTCAGCGAAGACTCAGAAGCCTCGAGCATTGCTCAAAACTCTCAAACTCAGACTCAGGCCTCTTATCAGGAGGGGCATAGAACCCCTTATCATAGTAATCAAATCCTCTGCCATTTTAAGCATATGTTTTCTAGCGAAAGACCCTGAAGCACTAGGAGAAACCGCCACTGAAGCAAAACTCGGCCTGCCCTCAAAGAAGCTTGGAAACAGAAGGGAGGCTCTGACCACCTTAGGAAGAGAGGGAAGAACAGCCACCTGAGAAGCCCCTCAGCCTGGCCTACTTCCTGAGAGGAAACATCCTGTAACAGTAAAGTCTCTCCTGAGACTCCAAAGAAACACCTGGCAAAACCTCCTTTGCTGTTTTGTCCCCAAACACTAACCTGGCACAGTCTAACCTTCTCTTAATAGTGCATCAGGCCCTAAACAAGGTATACACAAAGTATGGTAATCCCTATGAGGTATCTGTTTCAATACAGTTATTCACTTTGTACCAATAGTTAGGACTGCAGCAATGTGGAATGAAGAACATCAAAATTTAAACCATATTTAAGAACATTTAACTCTGTTTCAGAAAAACAATGATTACTTAAATTAATCACACTAAAACTATCCAAGACAATATTCAGGTCTCGTCCCCTGAAGAATTGGATGCCAGAAAAGTCCGACTTCTTGTAAGAACAGTTTTCTTGTTGGAAAAGTTCTTCTTGGTGAAAAAAGAAGAACTGTTAGATGAAATGCCTGTGTTGGTACCAGTTTTTATTTTAGTGGTAGTAAAATTATCTTTTTCAGGATTAGAGGAAGCACCACAAACGTTAACTTCCAAATGTTCAGCAACTATAGCAACATCAGCATTTGAATTAATGGTTGGAGTTTCACATTGTTCACATTTGTCAGCCTCAACAAGAGGAACGTGAGAGAAATCTTCTTTAGAATCGTTCCTGGCAAAAAAATGCTGTTCAGCAGAACCGGACTTAGAAGCGACTAAACTATAAGTTCACTTACTCTGGCTATTGAAATTTTGTCCTTTAGTATTATTGATTCTATACTGGTTGTTGTTATTGCCTTTGTAATTACTGACAAAATTATCATATGCAGTTTTGTTATTGTATGAAGTAATGTCTCGCGCCAATTTTGACTGTTTGCGACTAATTACTTCAATAGAATGCTGTTCTACATCGTCAAATAAAGTCAAAAAATTCAACAAATTCAATGTCAGAGAACATAACTTTTAAGCCAGTTTCAATAGTCATTATCTCATCCTTTAATAGTTTATCATTGAAGGTAATTTGGAAACTGTTGATTTATTTGTTTCAGAGGTTAACTCGCTTTCTAGTTATTTGAAATTTACCAGGAGTTGTGCAGGACTTAAAGTTAATTTTTTAGATGTTTTACTTTGGTGGGATGAGATTGATACTAAATTTCACAGTCGTATTTATCGTAAAACAACTTTCACCAATAGTTACTTACATCATTCTAGTAATCACCCTAGACATATTATTAATAATATTCCTAGAGGACAGTACATTAGAGCTTGTCGCATGACGTCAAATGATAGTGATTTAATTGAGGAATTTGAAATCATCACTAATATGTTTATTGAGAGAGGGTACAATAAAGGAGCTTTAAAACAAACTAGTGAAGAAATTATTAACAAACGTACGTCCATTTATCAACCACCTTTGAATTACATTTCTGTGCTTATTACGGGCTTTCATACAGTTTCTTCCAATAAACATATTGAAAGCAATTTAATTTCTACTTTGGATATGACTGTAGATAGCCGATGTATTAAGCAAACTTTAGTTAACAATTGGAGGATTATTCAGGGTAATTCTGATATTTATGATGTTTTGGGCGATAGACCTTTATTTGTTTTAAAGAATAATTATAATTTAAAGAAAGCTTTAGAATTTAATGACAATCATCATTCTGCCATAAAAACTGACAAAAGAGGTATGCATTGTTGCCATCAGTGCAACATGTGTTGTTACATTTCTGAGGGTCCCTATATCAACATTAACACTTTAGACAGAACTTTGAGTGTGCCATATTTTGTTAATTGTAATACTAAGGGAGTAGTTTACATTAGTATGTGCTCAACTTGTCCTGCTTTCTATATTGGCATGACTACAAGGTCCTTAAAAACTTGTATTAGGGAGCACCTTTACAGTATTCGTAATAGTGATGACACCAATGCTTTGTACAAGCATTCTGTTAATTGTTCTTTTTTTAAAAAATTTTTGTTTTCTGTTTTAGAAGTGGTTAATCCAGACATGAGAGGAGGGGATTTTAAAAACTATTTAGAGCAACGTGAAACCATTTGGCAGATTAAATTAAAATCTGATATATTTCCTGGTTTAAACGATGCCATTAATGTTAAATGTTTTTTAAAATACAGAAAATTATTTATTAATAAAGACGTAGATATTACTTCTTTTTTTACTTAAAGTAGTGGTGCTTTTAAAATGTGTCAATCAAAATTGTTAATTGTTTAATTGATTATTATCACCACTATTTATACGCTGTTCTGTGGTTTAGCTTTATACTGATGAAGTCTTTCTGAGGAAAGCGGACAATACAACTGGTGTACGCTATTGCCTGGATTATTTCTTCTCTTGCCTTTCTTGACCGTGGTACTACTTTTTGGTTGGTCAGCTGTTTTTAGTTCGTGTTTTTTCATCGAATGGTTATATTGTCACTGGCACCAACATTTCAGTTAACAAATAAACAACTAATTATTTTGAAACTTCTGATCCTGTTCCCCTTCCTGTCCTCACCAGCCACAGTCATTCTCCTTCCTTTCAGTCTCCACCTCTACCATAAGAAAATTTTACTGAAACTAAAGCCAAGTTCTTTAGCTGCTGAACAACTTTCAAATGAATACCTAAAAATGGCAGCTGACACCATGCCTTTCCCTGCTTCCATACTGATAACATAGCCATCTTTAGGCACCGGTGAATTCTGAGGTTGCTGGGAGCCCCTGTTCCTGGGGAGCCCCAACCACAGCAAGTTATCTTATCTTGACATTTTGTAACATGTCTTTCAAGCCAACAAAAAGCTAGTACAACAATCTTGTATACTTAACCAACCAACCAAATGAGTAATACATTTTATTTGTATCTCCTTTAAAATTCAAACATATCTCTGGTTATAGTAACAGTGTTTTATCACACAACAGGTTTCACAATTCCATTAAATATGTTGCCACTGACAAATCGTTTCTGGCTTAGTTAAACCCTGCTGGTGGACCTTCTGTCATTAACACTAACATAGCCAGATTTAGATACCTGTAATGCCTGTGGATGCTGGGGGGTGGGGGAGGCGGCTAATGATCCTTGACTGTGTGGAGGCCGCACAAAAGCAGCTACTGGTTGGGGGAAAATGAGGAGAAAAAAGTGTTATAAATTTCCTGATAATACTCTTTTACTGAACAAAGCTGTGATATGACCCTGTTAGGATAATGAACATAAGCGAGATAAGCACTAGAGAGATCAGTAGCCCAGAGTGACTGAGTTCACTGCGAACCTTGGATTTAAGAAGAGCTGATGCTTCCAATTTTCAGGTATGCTTTTCTCTTTCAGAGAGTTTTGTGAATACTGGCAGAACATGAGATACTTTAACTATCAACTTCTTTGCTGAAGAATTCAGCGTAATGCCAAAATAATAGCAGAATAATCAGGAAACGTTTTAAATATTACTCCAATTCACCTGCATCAACATGCATTTTTGGACAATAAGAAGTATACAACTCTGATGTCTGACTTTATTTACTGTGTGTAATTCTGAATGATTTACCAGCAAATCAAACTTTTTATAAAGGACAGAGCAAAATTATGAGCAAAATCAGGGAAGGTCTGTGAAATTAGTAACAGTGATTAGTATGCATTACTCCTGAATGAGGAGGTATATAAAAGTGGGCAGAGGACAGTGTGGTCATTCCTTCCTTTCTCACAGACCTGAGAGGTATACAAAGGAGGTTACTATAACTTGCGTAGGGACAGTGTACAGTCTAGGAGGAACAAAGTAGAATACATTGCTGTCATCATTTTTTTCCACTTTCCTCATAATCACGCATCAGGCACATATATAGGTAACTGACTTTGGAGGTTAGGTGTGAGGAGGCATGCTATCTATATGTATGTCACCAGTCATTTTAAATACGGGACTGTGGCAGTTTGAACCTCTGCATTCATCCCAATCCAACACCAAAAAGATGCATAGGGTAGTGACTTGTCTTTTTTTTTTTGGTGGGGGGGGGGGGTTAGGGAGTCAGGTAGTATTCCCAGACAGGAGCTGTATTTCCATACAACAACTGGTTTGTTAGTTTATTGTGAGCTACTATTTTGTCAGCTTTGAACATTAAGTCTTGGGCACAGCTTATGTCTTCCTTGAAAGAAAAAAAAAATAAGACTGAAATTCTTTTCTTACTCATGACTTTTGTTTAGGCCACAATTGGATTAAAATGTTGGGAAAATGCTCTAAAATACATCCCAGAGCATCTATAACCATATGCCTTCTTGGGCCCTGCCTTATTTGAGTTATTTCCTAAATGGTTATTATTGAGTTGTCTTTGTCAGGAAAGGTGTGTTGAAAGGATGCAAGGAGAACCAAAGCTGAACAGCAAGAATGAATTTCATTCCTTAACCATAACTTCTCTCCAAGCCACCATTAGATGAAGAGGTTGTGTAAAAAGGATAAAAAAAAATAAACTGCACTTCAGAGCATCCGAAAGTATGTCTTCTTGAAAGAGCTGAAGAGTAAAGCAAAATGTGAGAAAAGGAAGAAAAAAGTAATATGCATGGTAGCCCAAGATGGGAGGTAACAGAGGGGAGGACTGGAGGGTGTGTGTGTGTGTGTGTGTGTTGAAACAGTAGGTCCAGGGCACAATTTCACCTAACTGCAGACCTGTATATAGAGTTGTTGTAATGTATCATTGTTGCCACTAAATGCCAGTAACTTTAAATTTACCTTTGTGAGATGGGTCAACATACTGCGGTACATAGGCCTGATGTAATGTTAGAGCACTGTACCTTGAGGTCAGTCTTTGCATACTCCTAAAAGTTTGCAGCATGAAGCAAAAGGTTGCTTCACAGGGGTGGCAGCAGGGTTGCCAGAAGTCCCTATTTGGGTGGGACTGTCCTGAGATCAGCAGCCTGATCCCGAGTCCTGCCCTGTCGGTTAAAATCCCGGCCAGCCTCCGCTTTGTTTTTTTTGTTTTTTTTTTATTACGGGCCAATCAAAAATTGCTAAACACGGAGCTTCTTGTGTTCCGCATTAAACACGAGAAGCTCCGTGTTTAGCGATTTTTGATTGGCCATATGCTGATATACGGGCCAATCAAAAATCGCTAAATACGGAGCTACTTGTGTTGAATGCGGAACTGCAATGCATTAAACACGAGTAGCTCCGCGTTTAGTGCAGAGCTACTGTGATCTGCATTAAAAACCTTTTTTTTTTTTTTTTGGTCTTCACTTGCCGTGAGAGACCTTCTTTTTTTTTTTTTTTTTTTGTGTCTCTGCCTGGGGGACTGGAAATCTGGCAACCCTGAGTGGCAGTGACAGGGTGATACTTAGATTGGAAGCACCTAAGGGGCACCCAAAATGCTAACACTGGACTTAACTGATAAACTGATCCTATCTAAGAAATATGTTCCATCTATATGAAAAAAATCCTACATAATCCCCCTCCACAAAGGTGGTACATCAACAGACTTTTACATCTGCAGACCTCCTGACATCCTATCCTCTCTGTCTATAATAAAATGCATCCACTCACAACTCACAACCTATGCAGTACATTAACTCTAACAACCTTCTTGAAAAAAAACCTGCATGGTTTTAGACCTCACTACTCTATTACCACTGCTCTGCTCAGCTTCACCAATATCATATGCTAACACACGAACGATGGCAACTTATCATCATTATTCTTAGATTTATCAAAAGTAGTTAAAGCCATCAACATCTTACTGAACTTTCTTCCCTATGCCTTGCCCAGCCCCCTCTCTCACGGTTCCTTAGCAATCTGACAGACAAGCAGCAAAAATATCTTATTTTTCCTGCCAGTCATTGTCTGCATCACACAAGGCACAATATTATGCCTCTTCTTACTCAACATTCATATAAATAAACAACATATACTGCCACCTCTCTTGCTACCATGATTCAGTATACTAATAACTCAACCCTTATATGTGCAGCCCCATCCCTACCACTTCAGAACATCACTCAAAATGTTTTCACTGCTACTGAAACTTGGCTAAAAGATACACATCAACTTTTAAATCCTAGAGAAAAATATACTCTTCACTCATAAACAATACCAAAATGAAAGTAAATTTTTTAAAAATAATCTCATCTGGCAACATAAAAATTGAAACTGTAACTCAAACAAAACTTCTGGGTGCCCTAACTGACAATAACCTCAGCACATATTTCAAGCCATTAAAAAAACATACCAAGGACTTGGCTCCTTCTACAGAAAAAACACTGCCTGAGGGAAAATGCAAGACAAACACCAGCATCTACCTAGCTTCTTCCATCCCTTCTCAACTATTCTAAATAACCTAAATGCTACAATTAAAGCTCAACCCTCCACCTATTACAATAAAGTAGCCAAACTTGCTACCAACTTTACATATACAGCTCATCATTGAGAAGCCCTGAAACAATTAAACTGACTTGAGTTACCCAACTACTTAATATAGTCATAACTAATTTACTACACACAATCTTATACATGCACCAGAAAAATGTCCAGCACTAAAAGATTCGCTGCAGCACTAGTCTCCAGGTGGAGACCTTCTCTCAGCCAATAAGCTCTTAGTAATCACAGTAAGTCTAATAACTCGATGGGTAGCTCAGTATACTTTCGTTATATATCTAAACTCTGGAATACCATTCTAACATACCAAAGACAGGCCATGAAACTTTTCACCTTCACACCCTTACTAAACACCTAAAATACACATGGTTGTGTACATGCCCTCACCCGAGCAACTCCATTTTCCTTTGTAAGCTCATACCCACTATCCCTTTCTGATTTTATTCTGCTCTACACAACAAACCTTTCTACCACTCCTCCTCAATTTCTTTCCTACCTGAATTCCCACTTTATAATTTAATTTCTTTCTAACCTTCCAACTGTATCAATCTCCTTCAGGTACTCTGCTCCACTATCTTATAACTTGGTTCTATGTCAGTAAGTACATCAGTTCTTACCCCCATTATCCAGCTATACAATAACTGCCTCCAAGCCACCATTAGATGAAGAGGTTGTGTAAAAAGGATAAACAAAAAAACTTGAAATTCTAGTTTTAAGTCCTATCTATCTTCTATCTGTTTCATACTTTTTATCTAAATTTTACTTACTCCTTACATCTATACTATAAACCGCCTTACCCATGTCTTATAAGTCTGCTTGCCACATATATTGCACATGAACTGTTTACATACCAAATGGTTTATGCTTGGAAATTAATATCATGTAAAATCTTACCAAGGAAGAAATACATATGTTATTTTTGTACAGTGAAACTACAGAACAATTACTTGTTTGTATGTAGAAGTCTTAAGAACTATTTATGTAATCTATCTTTGTAAAACATGTTTTGTCATGAGTTTCTTAAATGTATCTCCTGAAGCTTTTCTACTTGGGCATCTGCTAAAAATGGGTTTTGTCTAGCACGCTTTCACAGTCAACAAAGACATAAATAAAATAAACAGACACAAGTAAAGAAACATAAGACATTATTTTGCTGGAAAATTGTCAGACTATTTTAATGAAAAAAACTCCAGAGGCACACCACGACAAACGGAGCCGACCTGATGAAAACCTTTTTATTCACACAAAGAGCACAGAACAATGGCCAGTAAGTGCTTTCACGTTTCTCTGAACGCTTGTTCAGACTTAAAAAGTACTCCTTCTATAGTACATCAATATAAAGGCAGGTTTAACCAGCTTGCACCAATAAAAATCATCCCATTCCATCTTTAATTAATGCAGTAATCAAAAATCAATTAAATCATCTCTGGCTAGTAGTGCTTACAATACTGAAGAATGTAGTGTGTCATCACATAACAATGCATATAGAAAGCATATGCAAATGTTTGCATGCAATAAAAACAAACATATATATATATATATATATATATATATATATATATATATATATATATATATATACACTAACTAATAAAATGTGCATAGAAAATATATACAAGATACAACCACTGACATATAAAATATGGACAATCATATAAATGTCCTACATCTAAAAACATGTTTATTCAAGCCATTTAACATTCATAATGTCAGTAAAATTTCATTACCATAAAAATCTCTGTTCCATATAAAAACTACTATTCCATAAAATCTTCATACTTGTGTATATATAAAAACATGTATTCATACTTGTGTACCAAGGTAATAAATAGGGGTCTGCCCATTAAAAGTGACTAGTGAGTAAGGGGTCTATCTTTAAGGAAGGATTTCAGTGAAACCCTATCATTTAGGCAATGTAACCTATCTGCTTGTAACCTCAGGATCCATCTAGCTTCCTGCTTCTCAGTATGGTTCCTGATATCACCTAACCTCGCTGTTTTGTATATTAATTCTATCATTGTAAACTGAAACTTGTGTGTTGTACCTGTATGCATTACGTCTTGCAACAGCATTACTCTCATCTTCTCTACTGATGGCATAAATGTGTTCCCTCACAAGCTCTCTCAGCGTTCTATTGGTTTTGCCAACATAGAAGCAACTGCATTTCTGACATGCAGCTAGATACACGAGATCCCTTGTCTTACAGTCTGCATATATCTTAAAAGGAAATACATGACCTGTGTCAGGGTGAGTAAATTCCTTCATTCAGACTATTTTAAGTCAAGAAAGTTTTGATGAAAGAAAACTTTGCAATGGGACATAGGAAATATAGGTTTAGTTATCTGTTTTAGATTACTGTTTATAGCAGATACCAAGCATTACCATAATAAATGGCAAAACATGTATTTGCAGGTAGAGGGGACAGCCAAAAACAACATGTTATTACATTTGATACAGCAATGTCCTAAACAATCTAACTAAGGTACTGAATATGGACATACTATGCATGACTGTAAAGCATTTTATAGAAAATGTAACAGACAAACACTTTTGGTTTGATTGTGATAAGATGAGTGATAATGCTGCATCTGACAAAATTCTGATGCTGTTAATTCAGTAAATGTTGATGTTTCTACAAATCAGGTAGCATGTGAAATAGAACATGAAAATATGAATGCAAATGTTAACAATGACAATGATAAAGTAAATGTGATAACAGACAATGAACATGTTAATACAGTAGAACATGAATATAATGTTAGTACAAAAACACATGATTTATTAGATAGTGAGGGAGATGATTGATTTATTAGACAGTGAGGAAGATGATGATAAGGACATGGAAAGAAAGTAATGATACCACCTACAGGTAAAAGTTAGGAAATGAAAAATATTGCCACAATAACAGAAAAAAAATAACTGCAAAGAAAGGGAACGGATAACATTTCCTTCATACACCTGTCTGTTAACAGTAATAAAAATGAGGCATTTAATAGTTATAGAATGGTGCACATGATAAAGTAAGGATATTACTTGTCTGGAATTAAATACAGAAAGCTCAAATGGAAACTTTATGAAATAGAGATATATGGAGTTTTGGAAAAGATTTATGTACAGATATTGTCATATTAATAAACTCAAAACACACTACGGTTTTAGCTAAAAACTATTTTAGTATCAGGAAGATGTGTTCTATGCAATTTACTTTGTAGGACTAACATAAGATTAATCTTCATATATGCTTATACTAATACAGAAGAAAGAGCACGCTGAAACAAAACCAGTTAATGTACATAATTTATCAGGGAAAATAAACATGGACATTAAAATATGCAAAGAATTATTACACACAAGTAACTTACTATTAGGAAACGAAAGCCACTGCACATATCATAGGGGAGTGTTACATTACATATTAAGCCTGATAACATTTGCTTTTCTGAAAGTTTAATAGAGGGAATATTGCAATTAAAAGTTTAAATATTGTTATAGAAGTTTTTTTTTTTTTTGCAAAACAAAAAAAAATAACCACCTATGGAAAAAACATATTACACTTAAACTATTTTACAGCAGTAAAGCTCTGTGGCGGGCAGCTTACAAAGAAAAGTTAAAAAAAAAAATGATATGCAAATTAAATCCCAGTTATGGAAGCAAAAAAACAGTACTGATGATTGCTTAAGGGATTGAGAGTATATACTGATACACAGAGAGAGAGAAAGAAAGACAATTATTAGAGAGAGAATTATATAGACAGAAATGGAATAATATCAAACACATGTTGCATAGACATGAATTCTTTTTACAAAGTATGATAGTGGCTATAATCCCTTCTTTTCAAAGAAAACTGTACATGAGGAAGACAAAATGACATCCTTAACAGATGCGTCAGGAAATATAAGTACTAGTCATTCTTCCATAATGAGTACTGTTGTTAAATGTATTACACAGATGTATCAACCACATCCAATTTGTATGAAAACATACTGGAATCTTCCAAAAGCATCAGCTAATCAAAAACAAAATTAATAGAACTGTATTACATTGACATATTTGCATGTGATACGGTATGATGTTAATAAAAACAGTGTGCCAGATCCAGATGATACAGGGTATTACCCGTTATAAAAGAATAACAATAGAACAGAAACTAGCATTTGCCATTTGTACATGGTTTGAATGACTGGTTTCATCATGATATTATCATACAGATATACAAGGTACAATAAAGTTTGTGTAGAAACGGAAAGACACTATACAAAATATAAGAAAATAGAGACCACTTATCTTGGGTAATGCTGACTACAAAATCTTTTAGGAAAATCTTACAAAAATAATGACTAGCATCTTGCAAAACAAATTATTTGAAGGAATATTGGAAGAGGTTAAAAAAACAGGAATTCATTACTGTTACTTAAAGAAATAGCTGAGACCATCTGAAGGTAGAGAGGTGAAAGTAAAACTGTTCATAGATGTATACTAGGCTAGCAACCATTAGGGCCCTTAAAAGCCAAGCCGTGCAACCCAAATGTCACCCACACATTTGATCTACATTTGATTTATAGAGGTGATTTACTGACTGCCTCTGTTCATCAGTGACATAAGAGCCAGACCAGGGATGAATTTCCGATTACTCATCCATTGGTCCAAGTTGCACTTAAATAGAGAAAGGGTGGAACTCTGCTTCACATGGATGGGGAGACTGTTCCATAGAATGGGAATTTCCTGTGAAACATATCTGCCTCTCCAACATTTCTTAATTACGTTGCAAGCAAAATTGAGTTTTTTTAATCTAGTAGTTCTGCTGCTGTTTGTTTTGCAGATGTGCAAAAGATTTATCAAAGCAGGGTCTAGGGATCCTCTGTATGCCAAGCAAAGATCACTTCTCAGAAGTCTGTATGATACCAAGTGAAGAAACTGGGCTTTGAGGCAGTCAGTAAAACATTGTGTTTACTCCCTGTATTTTTTTTGTAAGGAACCTTTGTGAACATTCCAGCTGCTGCTTGTGTCCGGTGAGGTACATACTGAAAGGGGCATTATACTCTATGATGGGCCTGATGATGGTTGAATACAGTGGTATAATGACCTTTCTGGACCCAAATGCCATGCCCTTGCTTAGAAGTTGAGCAACATAGAAGGATTTTCTTTCTACCTTGGACACATGTTTGTTGAAGGCTAAATTACTATCTCCATGAGTTACCAGATCCTTGATGAGGTTTTAAAGGTGTTTTATTGATGACATAGTTACCCAATGTGGCAGACTTCCCAAAATGTACTACAATGCATTTCTTGGTATTGAGTTTTAAGCCATAGCTTTGGAACCAAGCATTTCTCTGTATTAGACCTTCTTGAATGGTATCCATATCTTGGGAGGATTCAGTGACTACTCCCAGTTCGCAATCATCTGCAAACTTGTTTAGTCAGAGACCTGTGACATCCGAGGAGTAGATGCCAAAGAGGAGACTGCCTAGCACACAGCCCTGGGTAACTCCATTGGTGAAAGGCCTCTTTGTGATGGTGACCTCACTGATTCTAACCTCCTAGGTCCTATTAGTGAGACAGTTAACTATCCAGCATGTTATACAGGGGTTTATACCTAGTTCTGTAAATTTGTTGACAATGTCAGAGTGGGGTATTTTATCAAATATCTTAGCTAGAGCTAGGTAGGCAATATGCAGTTTTCACCTCATCCATTGCCTTACTGACCTTTTCAAAGAAGTCCACTAGATTCAGTAAGCATAACCTTCCTTTGACAAAGCTAAACTGGGATGGATCCAGTGTCTGGAGATCTCCTATGTCCTTGTTGTTAACTTCCATGATAATTCTTTGCATGGTCTTGCAAATAAAACTAGTCAGACTAATGGGCCTGTAGTTTCCAGAATCTGTTGAATGCCTTCCCCTATGAAGGGGGATTACATTGCAGTCCTTCATTCACAAGGCATAAAGCCTGTTTTAAAACTACAGTTAAATAATGACTCCAGGAATCCTAGTAAATCATATTTTACACTATTCAATAGGCATCCTGGGATGTGATCAGAGCCCACTGAGGCCATGTTCTTGCCTTTAGTGAGTGCCACCAGTACATTCTCCTTAGTTACAGCTGGAGGAGTTATTTTTGAAAGTATTACGGGGGGGGGGGGTAAACTTGGAAATGAATGTGTCCACCAGCAGGATCGCTATATCGCCAGGCTCAGTGAATGTGGCATAATTAATTACTGGTTCAGTGCATTGCTGTGTGATGCCCTTGAGGTTTTTGACACAGCTGCAGAAGACCTTATGGTCATCTTTCACCTGGGAGGATATCACATACACTAGGTCTACCCCCTGAAGTACTAATGGAGAGAGGTAGCTCATAAATGTTTTATCCCACTCATGGGCCCCCTCAAATTATCTATGATACGATCCCAGTTATTTTCGCTAGGGTAATACATACTACTGACCCTTGGATGGGAAAGGCCAATCTAACACTAAATGGGATACGTTAATTCAAGCACCAAAAGGGAAAATGGCTAGGTTTAAAATGGCCTGCAAAGGCAGCTAGACTAGTACTTACCTATGAACCTATGATGAGAATGAAACAGATGGAGAGAATGAAGAAGGAAACTAGGGTTACTGAATTAAAACAAGCATTTAAGAAGGGGTATTTAGATGGATCTCCTAGGAAGGATGGTGTAAAGTTCTCCACTATTAAGTAACTGGAAATTGGAAATAAATTTTAATCAAGGTAGTTAATGACTGTTGAAAATACCATGACTTTAGAGTCTGTTGGAGGAATGGTACAATTTATATAGAAAAGCAAAAAGAAAAAAAAAAAGATTACTAATTGGAAACTACTCACACTGTTAAATCAACTATAAGTTACTAGGAAATATTTTTACAGTTAAGAATGGATAAAATACTGCCTATTTTAGTACAATCAGAACTTTCTGGTTTAGGAAAAGAAAAGTCTATAAAGAAACTATGACTTTTACTGAGAAAGATGGCTGATGAGATCACTGAGGGGTACAAATTAGGCAGAGTTAATTGTGATATCAGAAAGGTGTTTAACAATTTAGCATATTAAAGTATTAAAGATGAACTGGATGATTGCATGTTCAGGTAAAGATTTAAAGTATTTACTATATAGATATACGACAGTCTTTTGATAGCTACTATGTTTAATAATGACACCACTGGAAAAAGATAAGAAAAGCTAGGGGCATTAGGTAAGGTTGCTGGCTAAGTCCTTTATTTTTAGTTTTAGGATGAATGCAGTTCTGTCAGACGTAAAAGATGGACAACTTCTATGGGATACATAATACTTGAATGATTCAGCTACCATTTGTCTTAAGCTACATAGATCTTCTTCTTTCGGCTGCTCCCGTCAGGGGTCGCCACAGCAGATCAACTGTTTCCATTTCTTCCTGTCCTCAGCATCTTGCTCTGTCACACCAACCACCTGCATGTCCTCTTTCACCACATCCATAAACCTTAACTTAGGCCTTCCTCTTTTCCTGTTACCTGGCAGCTTCATCCTTAGCATCTTTTTCCCAATATGCTCTGCATCCCTCCTCAGAACATGTCCAAACCAACGTAATCTTGCATCTCTGGCTTTGTCTCCAAACCTTCCAACCTGGGCTGACTCTCTAATATACTTATTCCTAATCCTGTCCATCCTCGTCACACCCAGTGCAAATCTTAACATCTTCAACTCTGCCACGTCAAGCTCTGACTCCTGCCTTTTTGTCAATGCCACTGTCTCCAACCCATATAACATAGCTGGTATCACTACCCTCTTGTAGACCTTCCCTTTCACTCTTACTGGTGCTCGTCTGTCACAAATCACTCCTGACACTCTTCTCCACCCAATCCATCCTGCCTGTACTCTCTTCTTCACCTCTCTTCCACACTCACCATTACTCTGAACTGTTGATCCCAAGCATTTAAACTCCTCCACCTTCGCCACCTCTACGCCCTGCATCCTCACCATTCCTATATCCTCCCTCTCATTCACACACATATATTCTGTCTTAGTCCTGCTGACCTCCATTCCTCTTCTCTCTAGAGCATATCTCCACCTCTCCAGGGTCTGCTCCACCTGTTCCCCACTCTCAGTACAGATCACAATGTCATCTGCAAACATCACAGTCCATGGGGACTCCTGTCTGATCTCGTCTGTCAACCTGTCCATCACCATTACAAATAAGAAAGGGCTCACAGCTGAACCTTGATGTAATCCCACCTCTACCTTAAACGCATCCGTCACTCCCACCGCAAACATCACCGCTGTCACAATACCCTTGTACATATCCTGTACCACTCTTACATACTTCTCTGACACTCCCGACTTCCTCATACAATACCACAACTCCTCTCTAGGCACCCTGACATATACCTTCTCTAAATCCACAAAGACACAATGCAACTCCTTCTGACATTCTCTGTACTTCTCCATCAACACTTTCAAAGCAAACATCGCATCTGTAGTGCTCTTTCCTGGCATGAAACCATACTGCTGATCACTAATCATCACCTCCCTTCTTAACCTAGCTTCCACTACTCTTTCCCATAACTTCATGCTGTGACTGATCAATTTAATCTCTCTGTAGTTACTACAGCTCTGCACATCACCCTTATTCTTAAAAATCGGTACCAAAACACTTTTTCTCCATTCCTCAGGCATCCTCTCACTTTCCAAGATTTCATTAAACAATCTAGTTAAAAACTCCATTGCCATTTCACCTAAACACCTCCATGCTTCCACAGGTATGTCATCTGGACCAACAGCCTTTCTGTTCTTCATCCTCTTCATAGCTATCCTTACTTCCTCCTTGCTAATCCACTGCACTTCATGATTCACTATCCACACATCATCCAACCTTCTCTCCCTCTCATTCTCTACATTCATCAGCCCCTCAAAGTACTCTTTCCATCTGCTCAACACACTCTCCTCGCTTATTATCCTTTATCACCCTTACCTGCTGCACATCTTTACTAGCTTGGTCCCTCTGTCTAGCCAATCGGTACAGGTCCTTTTCTCCCTCCTTAGTGTCCAACCTTTTATACAACTCATCATATGCCTTACTTATCCTTAGCCTTCGCCACCTCTCTCTCTGCCATGCACCTCATCTCCTTATGCTCTTGTCTACTTTCTTCATCTCTCTGACAATCCCAGTTCTTTTTCGCCAACCTCTTTCTCTGTATACTCTCCTGTACTTCTTCATTCCACCACCAGGTCTCCTTGTCCTCCTTCGTCTTTCCAGATGTCACACCAAGCACCTTTCTAGCCATCTCTCTTACTAGCTCTGCTGTAGTTACCCAGCTATTCGGTAACTCTTCACAGCCACCCAGTGCCTGTCTTAATTCTTCCCTGAACATCCCTGAAAAGAAATCGGTGATTTGGCCATTCGGGAAAGTTGGAGTTCGACATTTTCGTGTCGAACAAATGAGAGTCGTCATTTTAAGATGTTGATCTCAAGATATAGACCCAGGGAGACACTCCATGGCAAATATGACACTATATACAAGCACAGGTATCAAAAACTTCACAACTCAGTACATTACTTCAGTATTACTAATAGGGATACAGTAGATCAATGGTTACCAATTCAGTATGCTATCTAAGTGAAACTAATGGGAACAAAGCATCTAGTCAAGAAATGCAGTGGTATACAGTTACGTCTTTGAATAATGCTTGCTTCCTTCTCTCAAAAGTAACCAGCAACAACCCCAAATGAGTAAAAACACCACAAGATAAGCACTCTGTTAAAGCACACACAAAGTGCACATTAGTTCCAGTTCAATTAAAGTAGTCATTGCCCTCGTGGTTTAGTGATCAATTAGTGTGATCAAGAAAAAAACAGCTGGACAATGCTTTTTTTCACCTCTTTCAAGTAATTAACAATCACCCTTACATGAGTATGAATCACCACAAGCTATGCCTGTACAGTTTAAGCACAAAAACACAATTTAGCTTCAAATGCACTGTAACAAAAGGAGATACTGCCAGCCCAGCTAGCTGGAATGTTGTAACTAATTATATGTCAGTTGTGAATGTCAACATGATTCATATGCTTGTGTTACAAATGTATTAGAACTGTATGTTATGTGTATATAAAACAGCTGGTACAGAAGTGTGTGTGTGAAAAGGGTTTGTACAGTAATGAGCCTAGAGGTGTGACCACAGTGTACCCTGCTGGATTAGAATAGAAATGTATATACACTATTGTAACTGTTTGGATGTATGTATTTTCCAGTGGGAACTGGAACACAGAAGGTTAACTTGGAAAACTTCAGAAAAATAGTTGAAATTAAATTACTTTATAACTGTATCAGAAACAGCACACTACGATGAGGTGTGTAAAGCTCTCCTCAATAAACCACCACAATCAAAACAGCAAAAAGGAGACAGCACCACAGCTAGAACAGGTCTTTGCAATATAAATAAATTTTAATTCAGTAAGCGCTTTCATGCCCCAACGGATGCTTCCTCAGACTTCAATGAGTACACAACATAAAATCACCTACATTTATAATCATATACAAGCAATCAAACAATTAAACAATAAATTCATCAATCAGTTAAGCTGGAATTCAACCACTGGTGAGTTTCCTAAGGAACATAATATAAAAACATAAGTAAAAATAAAAATGAACCATTTGTAGCAATGACTGATCAAAAGTCATGGTACAACTCAAAATACAAACTATCAGGTGCAGGATAGTTGTTCAAATAAATATGTGCATATTTATGTGTCAATATATAAATTCATGTATAAAAAATATATATAAAAACCTATCTAACATATCTATGTATACGAATATAAATATAAATATGAAACTATTTAAATAATATAAATCCATAAATACATATAATATGAAAAAATGTTAAAACATTTAAATGATTCGTTCTGAAAAAAAATTTATATATATATATATATATATATATATATATATATATATATATATACACATACACAAACTCACATAATTCATGAAAAAATATATAGAAAAAAATACATATGTATAAATGTGTATACGCATGTACACACGAATAGATACATTCATTCATAAATATCCTTTAAAAAAAATTCACAGATAAAAAATATATATAAAAAAATGCACATACATAAAAAATGCATAACATATAAAAGTCTGTGCAAACATCACTCAATGCTTCAGGGATTTGATGCATTTTTTATATATTTTTTTTATCTGAGAATTTTTTTAAAGAATATTTATGAATGAATGTATTTGTGTGTACATGTGTACACATTTATATATATATATGTATTTTTTCTATATATTTTTTCATGAATTATGTGCGTTTGTGCGTATATATATATATATATATATATATATATATATATATATATATATATATATTCAGAACAACTGATCACTTAAATGTTTTAACATTTTTTCATATTATATATATTTATGGATTTATATTATTTAAATAGCTTCATATTTATGTTCGTATAGATAGATATGTTAGATAGGATTTTATATATATTTTTTATACATGAATTTATATATTGACACATAAATATGCACATATTTATTTGAACAACTATCCTGCACCTCATAGTTTGTATTTTGAGTTGTACCATGACTTTTGATCAGTCACTGATACAAATGGTTCATTTTTATTTTTGTTTTTATATTATGTTCCTTAGGAAACTCACCAGTGGTTGAATTCAAGCCTAATTGATTGATGAATTTATTGTTTAATTGTTTGATTGCTTGTATATGATTATAAATGTAGGTGATTTTATGTTGTGTATTCATTGAAGTCTGAAGAAGCATCCGTTGGGGTGTGAAAGCGCTTACTGAATTAAAATGTATTGATATTGCAAAGACCTGTTCTAGCTGTGGTGCTCTCTCCTTTTTACTTTATAACTGTGCCATAACAGACAGTTTCAATGCAGCAAGGAGACAGGATGTCTAAAACCAGGTAGCCTTCTGCATTGTCTTGTAAGTGTTTTATTGTTTTATGTCTTCCAGCAGCTGCAAAGATCTAAGAATCTTCATTTATGTATTTTTCACAGGTAGATGCTAAAGGTTGGCAGTTTCTAGCAATGGGGGTTTAGCTTGGGAACTAAAGTCAGATGATAAGAAGTCATGTCATCCTGCAAGTATCCCAGCAGTAATATTTGAGATATTAATTTAAGAACTCTCTAAGAGAGAGAGACTGAGCATTCTGTATTTGTATTTGACCTCACAACATCAGCTGGAAAACTCACTCACCACACCTGTCTTGCCTTGCTATGAGTAAGTATGTCTAGGATTGAGTAATTTTTCTTAGATACAGTTAGGAATATAGTGAAGTATAGCTTAGATATTATGTTTATTTATCTGAGACTGTCCTGCAATGTTGTTTTAAATATTTCCTGTGATTCTAAACTCTGAAGTAACTGTGATTGTTTACTTAGTATTTTCATGTTATTTTATTATTTATTATAAAATATATTTAAACCTTTCAATTGTGGTTGGTTTGTCTAGAGATATTTAAGCTGTTGGAGTACTTGCATATCTATTTGGTGTCACTGTGCAGGACACTCATAATAGCCTTGCTCATGGTCAAACTACCATTTGGATTAATAGTAACATTACACAGTAAGACTGGACACCCTTTGTTAAGGGCCTTAAAGTAGCTGATAAACAGTTTGCTGGTGGCAGTAATAACTACCTTTCTGGGCAAAAGGGGGCACCTGTGCCAGTCTTTCCCAGGGGGGTGTGTGTGTTTGTGTATAAATCAAATCTCAAAGAGTTTGTGTGTCAGCTACTTTGGCAGGGACACGAAGCACTGGTTGGACAGAGAGGGTGCTGAAGGTCTTGGCCTGGCCACTCAACTGAGATCTCAACTCTACAACTATGCCAGTGGGGAGTCTTATTGGGGATCTGGAGAAAGAGGGAAAAAAACCATCCCCAAATTGACTGGGGTCTGTGTGTGCTCTTAAGGGAAACTGCAATTTACTGTGTGTGTACTTGTCATCTTTCCAGTATGTATGTCCCCCACTGTTGCCAGTGGTGGGGATTGAGGCTCCTTGATTACTGAGCCAGTGGTGGGGCATCACATGCACTAAAAAAGTAGAAAAGGAAACACTCACTTCCTTTGTAAACTAGTGAGCAGACATTTCTAGTCAACTCCAGTTTTTTTTTTAAACAAATCTCTTTAAATTATCACTTATGATATGGGCAATAAATGAAAACAAACCATACTGAGATATTTTTAGTTGCATACATTATAAATCACTTATAATCTATCCAGTCACCGTCAAACATTACAAAACTCATTCAAATCCTGCCTTCCCTTAAAACCTCATTCCTCTTCCAAAATATTATTCTGCATGTATTGCTCCCATGATTCCCATTTTTTTCTATCATTTTTCTCCTACTGTTTTCTAAAGATCCCACTTCCAGTTGTTTATCTCTGTTATTATATTCACTACTTCAAGTACAGTTGGCTAGCCTTTGATTTCCATTTTCTAGTAATTGCTTTTTTTTTTGGCAGACACCAGAACTAAACCTAGGAAGGCCTTACTATGTCTAGGCAATTCTGATTCTGTATCACAGGTCAAAAAATAATTTTCTTAGTTACACTAATTTGCTCACCTGATGCTTCTATTAAAGTAGTTTGCCAGAAATTGTATAAGTCTACCAACTCATTACACTCCCAAAAATATGTTCCCAGTTGCCTCTTTCTTCCACATCACACCTCCAACATTTACAATCTACTTGAGGAAAAATTCTTTGAAGTCTGCTTTGGGTATAAAAATACCTATGCAAACAATTCCAAGCAGTGATCCTACTTCTAGACTTTGTTGCATATTTGGGAACACTCCTTCATTGTTTCTTTGTGAATTGCTTATCCAATCTCTTTTTCCAATCCTTTCTAACCTCCCATGATTGATTCCTATAGTTATCATTAAATATTTTATATGTCCTACTAATTATATTTTATATGCCCCAGGCTGCACATTTCACATGCTTTTTTTCCACTGGTTTATTTGTTACCTGTTGTAGATTCTACCAGTGCTGGTCTTTCACTAAGGATCCCCCTTATGTATCTCTCTTTTTCCATTCTAATCCCCTCAGATACATCCTTACTGTTGCAAATTAAATTCCAATCCCTACCTATAAGTAATATTCCCTGCTTAATGCCATTATTTCTCCTCCCAGAATCTTCTTAAGTTCCACTGTAGCAGTTTTAGGTGGAATATAAATACATTCCAGTATAATCCTCCTCCCTTGCCAGCAGCCGTAGCCTCTTATTACTACAAATCTGCCATTACTACAGTTTTTCTTCTTCTGCCACTATCTGAGCTTGTCTCACAATTATATAAGCACTCCCCTTTTTCTTTGTCCTAAACATTCAGCTGAATAACAATCTTGAAATCCTTTCTTTATTGAATTCTCATGCTCATTTCTTTCCAAATGTGTCTCCTGTGGCACAGCTATTTGCACTTTGCATTTTTTAATATAGTTCACTACTCTTTCTTTTTAGTTTAACTCTGTGAGACCATTCACATTTAAATATGGAAAGGATCATTATGATAAGAAGTTATTATTCCCACTTGTTATATATAACAGTTTTTTAATTTACAGTTTCAGCTTTTGTGTTATCTGCATACACTAATGTTTGGCAGAATGGTCTTTTATAATATACAGTCGTTTCTTAACATATCCATTTGAACCTATGTTACATATTACAAAACTTCTCATTTTAATGAATACCCTCAAAGGAAAAAAATGAACACATATCCAACTTAATACTAGTACATGACTCTATGTACATCTTCAAATAATGAACCCTCCTAATAGGAACAATTGTCCCAGATTGACATCCACAGTCAAAGGCTTGGATTAACCTGCAATTAAGGTTATCCATGCTAAGATGCATGACATAGCCTGTTCTTCTACTTCCACTAAGTGCTGTCCATTTTTTCTTACTTTTTTTCTACTCCCAGATGAAGAAAACAACTTGAGTGCTTTCAGAAAACACTATCTCCTAGCCACTAAAATAAAGAAAAGCACTCTGTTTTTATTACCCTTTGTCAGACTGTCTCCACAGAAACATGAGGACTAAATGCACAGTTGCACTACACAACACACATTGCAATGTAAACATTTATGTGCTAGAGGGAAACACTATTCAGTATTCATTACATTCAATGCTTATTTGCTTCCCCTTAAAACTTATTAAATCAAGACAAGAGTGTTAATACAGTCATTCCCCCATGCAAAAATAAGAAAAGGTATATCAATTACTTGTATCATGCTCTTTTGTTAAGGCATTATTCTCGTTTTACATCGCAATGCCTACATTTCTTAAAAACAAACAAGAAGAATGAAAGAAGAAAAAAAATAAATGCACCTTAAAACTGTACTTTTTTGCCTCATATTAACAGTGCTTATTCTCACGGAAATAAAATCTGCAGTGTAATAATTTCAATAACCACAATGTATTTTCCAATGTGAATGCCTGGATTGCTAATATTCATACTTTTAAATGGTGTATACATGAGATATCTATTGATAAGGATGAATACAACAAATAGCAAGGTTTCAAAACTTGGTACTTAATTTCCATAAGGTCCAGTTTGACAACGTATATTTGAATTGTGTTTACAGAAGGGGTTAGTCCCCAAGGGACTACATAAATGGAAATTCCCAAATGGAACTGAATATGTCTCAGACCTATACTTACAGTTGGTCAAAATGTTCAACAAGAATGGACTGGAATTGATCAGATTATTAATAAAGGAAAACATTGAAAAAGATAGATTTGCTGCCTCAACAAATCCAGAGTTTGGATGTCACCATTAAGTCAGATATACTGTTTGAAAACATACTGAAGCTTTTTTTAAGGTGTTTAATTATGCTGACCAAGAAATAGACATTATAAAGTTTAGGAAATATAAAAAATTGAACATGAATAACTAAAGCAACCACTACAACTGTATAATCCAGACTGTTAAACTTGAAGCTTAATTTATTGATTGAGTAAAATGGATAAGCGCTTTCGCATAGCCAAGTCTACGCTTCTTCAGATCCTTAAAATTTTTAAAAATGATACAAGCAGGTTTATATATACATCATGTGACCATTAATTCATTAATTGATCAAATTAACTTCAGATGAAACATTAATTATAAAATCAACCTCTAAATGAGATAGTTACATTTTATTTGACATTCTATTTAATGGCGCGCATCTAGCACTGGCTTAATATTGATGTTACTATTAAGCCCAGGTGTGAGATGGGCTAGAAGTCTTAAAATCCATCGCGACTCAATTCTTTCTAGATAGTTGTTATGATCTCCTCCTCTTAAATTCAAGTTTACTTGCTGTAGTACCCTAAAATTAAAACTATGTCCTTCCTGTTCTATTATATGTTTCGCTAGGGCACTTTGTGTATTCTTATTCTTAATATCATATAAGTGCTGATATATTCTAA
Organism: Protopterus annectens; assembly: GCF_019279795.1. Taxonomy (NCBI): domain Eukaryota; kingdom Metazoa; phylum Chordata; order Ceratodontiformes; family Protopteridae; genus Protopterus; species Protopterus annectens. Next base: position 601,592,432 of record NC_056737.1, read on the forward strand.
CTTTTAACTGTTTGAGCGTTTTTTTCTACATAAAAACTTTGGCAACAATTGCAACTAGCAAGACAGACTATATTGGTACTGTTGCATGTAGCATAAAATCTTGGTTCAAACAATAAATTCATACTTCGGTGCTGATAATTTTGTTCTTCACAAATCACTTTACACATTCTACATTTCCCACATGGGAACGTGCCTAAACGTTCATAATGTGTGACTGCACCCCTACCCTTCTCTCCACATAATAAACGCTTTAAGTTTTTATTATTCTTGTAGGAGAAGCTGGGTGCTTCACCTACCCATTACTTTGTTTCTTCATCCATGGTTAAGAGATGCTAATTATACTAGTCATTCTCTTATTATCATTTGTATAGTTAGTTATAAAACATACTTGGTGTCTCTTGTTGTCATTATTTTTGTTTCTATTTTTATTATCTGCTAAACCAGTTACATCTAATTCTCTTTGTTCTGCTTTCATTTTTGCTATTTCTAATTCTATTTCCTTCTAGCCTCTTGCCAATAGCAAACTTTCTAACCTCTCTACATCTTCTTCCATAACTTGTGGGACATTACAAGTTCTTTATATTCTTTTCATCTGTCCTTCTGCTATGTTATTGAACACATGTCCTGGATGCATATTGCCATGATCTAATATACTATTTCTCCAATATTCTTTCCGATATAGTTTAGTATTAATATTCCCCTGCCCATCCCTATATATTGTTACATCTAAATAATTTACTGCTTCATATGAATAAGTCGCAGTGAACTTTAAGAATGACATTGTTGATTCTAAATATGTTATATACTCTTTTAAGGATTTATCTTGTCCTTCCCAAAACATGAGAATATCATCTACAAAACGTCAGTATGTAATTATATTTGTACTCAAGACATGACTTTTGAGGTATTGTTTTTCCCAGTGATGAACAACTAAATATGAGTATGAATTTGTGCACAGGGTGCCCATTGCTACACCCCATTGTTGTAGATACAACTGTTGTTCATATATAAAAATATCATTAGATAATACTAAATCTAATAAAGTACATATTAGCATGTTCTCTTCATTGCTAACTGTTGTTATAGTGTTAAGTATTTCTCTAATCGCCTCTATACCATGGTCATTGGGAATCGCAGTAAATAAACTCTGTACATCTAGTGTAACCATCAGATATTGCTTTCCATTTAATTCATCTTCCTTCTCCCTCAGATGGTCCAATAATTGTGTTGTATCTCTAAGAATACTAGGTATACTTCTCACTATTGGTCCTAGTTTACTTTCTATATATAATGAGATAGATTCCGTTATCTATCCTCCTCCATCTACTATAGGTCTCATTGGCGGGGGGTGATCTAGAGACTTATGAACTTTAGGTGCACCTTTGATGCAAGGCATCATAGGTTTATCTACTAACAAAAAGGTATATAGCTGCTCATCTACCTGTCTACACATAAGCAAATCATATAGGCTATCGCTTACATTTCTTAAAATTCTTTCATAATGAGATCTAGGCAACAATTTATAGGTATTTCTGTCGCTTAACATGTCCAACATAGCATTCTTATAATCTTCACTGTTCATAATAACTATTGCTCCGCCCTTATCCGCAGGCCTGACACTTATTTTATCATTCTTTTGTAGAGAAGTCAAGGCCATTTCCTCTTCTCGATTCATATTATAGTAAATGTTTTTACCCTTACCAGTTAAATTGTCATATATATCTCTTTCACATGACTTAACAAATATGTCAACATGTGGTGGTACATTAGGTATAAACGTATTTTTTCTCTTAAATATACACTTATCAGTTACATTCTTTTTTTCGTCTTTGAAAAACAGTTTTAGTGCTAAATTGTGACCAAAAAGTCTCAAATAAGTCCCTCACGTTTATCCCCGTTGATGGTATAAAAGTCAAACTTTTATCTAAAACTTGAATCTCTTCTTTCGTCAATGTATAATTAGACAAGTTAATCACAAGTCCCTTCATCGCCTCACCCTTCAGTTCAAGGTCTCTCTTTCCACTGAAAATTTCCTTTTTAGCCTTCCTCTGCTCTCCGACCGTGACTGTTGGTACGCTTGTGGTTTGACTGGTCATGGTAAAAAATGCTCTACAGTACTGGGTATTACTTGCTTTGGTCTCGTTCCCAATTCGACCTGAAGTCTTGCTTCCTGACTGGGTGGAGGAATGGAGCGTCCTTCTATAGTGTTCGTTTATATGTCCGACTAATTGCCAATATTCTCATTCAAAAATTCATTATATTGCGAAGTGAGAGGTTTGTCTGAGCATTGAAACACTTCTGATTGACTGGAATCTCTAGACATACTGATAAATGTAGCCGTCTGAGGCATTTCTAATTGACTAGAAACTCCAAGCATATTAGTAGATGTAGCTATATTTATTTTCTGAGACTCTTCATTTGTTCTAGACCAAGAAAAGACATTACCAGCGGTAAAGTCTTGGTAGTCTCTTTGTAATTTACGTTGCTTAATTTGCTTGTTTGTTCTCATAACAAGAGACATTCATGTACATATTGTTCAGTATATTATTGAATGTTTCACCATGATATTGAATTTTAATATCTTTATGTTTAATAAGGATCTGTCGCTTGAGTTCATTTTCTTTTAGTACAAAATAGTCTATTATTAATTTAATGTAGCGATAGCTAAGATCAAGATTCAATTGTTGCCATTTTTTTAAAAGGTCTGGATGAGTATCACCATAGGAGGGCATGCACAACTCTCATTCCCATTAGAACTACATGGAAGTGTATGCATGCCTCCATGTGTAATCTTTGTCACATATGTCTCTTACATTTAAATAAATCACTCTCTAACTCTCTTACCGCTATTAGAAAGTCTTGAAAATTCATTGTACTATTCAACATCATGGTTTGATTATTATTTCCCATATTCATCACCAATAGTGGGTTTTCTTGATTGGCTAACATGATGTTATCCCATCCAGTTTGCATTTTGTTATCCGCTGGGATATATTCCAATTCAATGTCTATTTCCTCGGCCATGTGGAGGTGACTGCAGACAAATTAAACTGAGAAAAACAAACTGTAGTCACCACCCAAAGGTTACTATAGACAAAATCCAATGAACATAAAAAATAACTAAAGCAACCACCACGACTGCATAATCCAGACTGTTAAACTTGAAGCTTAACTTATTGATTGAATAAAATGGATAAGCGCTTTCGCGTAGCCAAGTCTATGCTTCTTCAGATCCTTAAAATTTTATTTGACATTCTATTAAGAATAAGAATATGAATACACAAAATGCCCTAGCGAAACATATAATAGAACATGAAGGACATAGTTTTAATTTTAGGGTACTGCACCAAGTAAACTTGAATTTAAGAGGAGGAGATCATAACTATTTAGAAAGAACTGAGTTGCGATGGATTTTAAGACTTCGAGCCCATCTAACACCTGGGCTTAATAGCAACATCAATATTAAGCCAGTGCTAGATGTGCACTCCATTAAACAGAATGTCAAATAAAATGTAACTCTCTCTTTTAGAGGTTGATTTTATAATTTATGTTTCATCTGAAGTTAATTTGATTAATTAATGAATTAATGGTCACATGATGCATATATAAACTTGCTTGTATCATTTTTAAAAATGTTAAGGATCTAAGAACCATAGACTTGGCTATGCGAAAGCGCTTATCCATTTTATTCAATCAATAAATTAAGCTTCAAATTTAACAGTCTGGATTATACAGTCATGGTGGTTGCTTTAGTTATTTTTGATGTTCATTGGATGGGTGGTGACTACAGTTTGTTTTTCTCAAATATAAAAAATTAGAGAGGGATGAAAGGGCTTATTAAAGGAACTTAGCCTACCATATACTAAGGAATCTGGCCCACTAAAAGTCAAGGAACAGGACACTGATCAAGTTAATGACCGCAATGTTGCAGGTAACAGTTTACACCCTCGAGTCAGTTTGAACTATGAGCTTTTGGACTTTTTGTTTCCTTGTCTATCTGAGAGGCCAGGAAAATCAAGGGATCATTCATCCAAGAGGAAAGTCAGGGTTGATCAAGGCAAATCACCTGTTTTTTCAGAAATACCTTTACAGTATTGGTGTACTTGAACTTAAATTGTTCACTAGGAAATTAAATCTTTCCATTGTGTAGAATAACATTAATAGTGACTCTAACAAAAAAAAAAACATTAAAAAAAAGAGCGTTTATATTCTTCCTAGTGTTCCATCGATAAATGCATTTGAAAATATATGTAGACGTGACATTTTTTCTTTGGCACATAGATCTAGTCAGTGTTTTAGGCATAACCTAAGCCATGAAGAAAGTAAGCTGATTTTTTTATTAAGTCAGGACCCTGTGAAGAAAATGAAAACACTGTCATCTGTGTTAGCATGTCTGACAGCAGATTTGTGTTTATTCTCAGATTAACTTCTATTGTATGCCAACATGTCTAATTGTAAAATGTAAATACATTTTTAAATGTTAAGTTCTTCCCTGTTTAAACAGAATACTTAAAAATCTGTCAGTGTTTTGATACACTTCTAATTGTGCATGTTTGTGAGGGCCATTCTAAAGTATGAACGATGGAGAATCAGCTGAAGAGTAAGTGATGTCATTAGAATGTTCCTGGTTGCTAGGTGATTATGTGAACAGCTGAATGACAGGAAAAAAGAACTTTTTTAAACAGCCGACTGTTATTTTTAAAATAAGACAGTTGAGACTGTTAAGCTGCCCAGTTAGTCAATACTGGGCAGTTTGTGAAGAGTTGCAGCCAGTGATAGTGCTGTGCAGTGATACCCGAAGAAAAGAGAACTCACAAAAAAAGTAAGCCTGACTTTGCCTTGCTTTTATGTGTTACATTAAATCAGGGACAATATTCTCTAGTTCGATTAGGAAAGCTTAGTTATTAAGACAGAGTTTTTTCTAGAATGATAGACTTCTACCCTACAATTAAATTTTACATTGCTGGTAATTGAATTCTGGTGTTTATTGAAAGGTATTGATTTACATTCTTGTAATCATTTTACTTATTATTAAATGTTTTCTATTACTCTCCAGCTCACTTCGAAGGCCTGTCCGCTTCTGGTCATAGCTATCATTTACTTTGATATTTAATTTTCATAAATGGACACCCCTTTAGAAGGACATGAAGACACTCTGATTGGTGGCAGCATTACCGTATTATTTTGGGCAAGGGACACATCTGGAAATCTGTGTCAGGCATTCTCAAAAGTGTTTGGATGTGTGAGATTTAAATTTACTTTGAGTGTGAGGGTATCAGAGGTATTAAATTAGGACACATTGCTCTGAAGTGTGTACTAAGAAGTTACATTAGGGGTGGATAGAAGTAAACAGTCCAGTCTCAAATTACTGAGTGTGTTTCTATTGTGCTTTTAGGGGAAAACTGTGAAATATTACTCCTGTTTATGTGACAATCTCACATTGGAATCAGTAGTGAGAACTGAAACTCCTTAGTTACTGACCCAGGATAGTAAGGGACATCACATTTTATTGTTGGCAGTCTGGTGGGATATTGGACGGATGTCACAAACCCCACCATAAGAACTATGAAAACTGATAAAACAGGTGGTGTGGCCTTTAAGAACTCATTAGATTATTCGAACATTTACTCACAGTTCTTAACTAGCCAAACCACTTCCTCTCTACACACAAATACCAAATCTTATAGATTTATTTCCTATGCTTCTTTTTCTTACTCCGTCTTACTAAGCTGATATCTTACACCCCCCTGCTTCTGACACATCTACCTCACCAAAGCTATCCACTACTCTCATCTCTCCACTTATCTCCTGTTCTGATGGGTGCTTTTAAATAACCCCTGCTATCTTGACCTATAAGTAATATGACTGGACTAAATGCAATGCTGTAAGGACTATCAGTCACTCTATACCTCATGTTATATTATTTTAATTGTACATCAACACATATAAGGTCTTATGTTGCCTTGTATTTATGAAGGATGTTCAAACCAATATGATGTCTGTATATGTCTGTTTAAAAATATTGTTATGTAACAAAAGTATGCGATGTTCAAATGTCTATTCAGCTTTTGTTTTAATTTTGATCTTGAAAATGTCTGTGGAGCTTTTCTCCCCGGTCTATATCCCAATCAGACTTTCCCAGTAATCAAATGACAAATAACTAAAAATTCTGGAACTATTAGATTCCAGAAAATGAATTCCAGTGTCAAAAAATAAAATGAATGTCACTTATCGCAAGACTGACATCTATTTAGAAGAACTTACTTCACAGGAACATCTCTACATACAAATCTTTGATCATGGATAGACCAATTATTCCAGTCACCTTTGGCATCCCACAAATTCACAAGGATGTGTCCAATCCACTGTTAAGACCAATAGTTTCAGCTAAAGGTCCAAAAACATACCCCTAGCCATTTATATAGATCGGAAACTAAAAGCATTTGTGCATTCATTTTTCTATATTTTAGGAAACTCATGGGACTTCTTAAGATGTCTTTCCCAGGAATTGCATTGTGATGTATGCGTGCTTGTTTGTATTGATGTGGTAGATATGTCTGGTTGCATTCCATTAAAAGAGGGCTTAGACTTATTTTCGGAAACCCTGTTGAAATGTTATTCCATTTTCAGCTGATAAATTTCTTATCCTGTTGAATTTTATGGAGGTCATCTTGGAAAACAATTTTAACTTTTTGAAAGTGAATACTACAAACAAATACAGGAGGTAGCAATGGGTGCAGTGTGTGCCCCTTTGCTCACACATGTGGGCTTGGGAGCAGAACAAGAAGTTATGTACTCATCATAATGTTCGATATATGTAGTCCATCTTGCCGCACATTCTTACCCATGGGCTTGGAGCCAAATATCGGCTTCGACTCGGACGGTTTTACTAGCTCGAAGTCTCTCATTGGCTGGGCTAAGCAGGTATCCCATGGTGCACTGCTTCATATCCCCAGATCTAGTTTGCTGCGAACCTCATTTATACTCAATGCACACATCACATCCAGGTAAAGAATAAGCTAAACAGGGGAACTCTGCAGGTAACAACCTAACCTCCAAATCCTCCAGGAAGGGGGAAGGTGGGAGGGTAAGTAAGAATGTGAGGCGACATGGACTACATACATCGAACGTTATGGTGAGTACATAACTTCTTGATGTTATGTAGTCCTATCTCGCCAACATTCTTACCCATGGGACAGCGTCCCTAGCACCTACATCCTGGGTGGCTCATAGGAAAATACTCCTGAGAACTGTGGAGCCAAAGGAAGACCTGCCCCTGGAGACCACGTCCAATTTGTAATGAGAAACAAATGTGTGAGGAGAAGCCCAAGTAGCTGCAGCACATATATCATCCATTGACAATCTGGTTTGATAGGCTATGGATGTAGAAACAGCCCGAGTAGAGTGAGCCTTGACCGGAAATGGCAGATCCTTACCTCCTGCTTGATAGATGAACGAGATACAACTAGATATCCATCTAGACAGGGTGACCCTGGAGACCAGTGAACACATTCTGTTTTCCGAAAAGGAAACAAAATGTTGGTCAGACTTCCGGATATCCTTTGTTCGGTGCAAATAGAAGTGTAATTGTCTGTGTACGTCCAGCTGGTGAAACCTAAATTCTGCCTTGTTAGAAAAGTGAGGAAAGAAGACAGGCAACTCAATGGATTAATTTAGGTTAGACACGGAAGCCACTTTAGGAAGGAACGAAGGGTTTGGTCTAAGAGAGACCCTGTCTTTATGGAAGATTAAATTTGGAGGTTTGATAGAGAGGGCTTGAATTTCTGCAACTCACCTTGCTGAAGTGATAGCTGTTAAGAAGGCTGTTTTCCAGGTCAAGAATTTAAATTCGCAGGTAGCTGCAGGCTCAAAAGGTGGTAAGGTAAGGGCTTGTAGAACAAAATTGAGATCCCAGGGCATGATTGGTTCAGACACCGGGGGACGGAGCAACAGAGTACCCTTCAGGAATGCCTTGCATAGTCTATGCACCATGAGACTAGGCTCATTGGCTACATGGAAATTAGAGATCGGCGCCAATTGAACTTTGATGGTGGCTAATGCGGAACCCTGATAGAAAAGCATAGACAAAAACTACAGGACTGAAGCGATTGGAGCTGTGTAAGGATCAATGCCTCTGGCATGTGCCCAGATAGAGAACCTTTTCCATTTGCTAGAATAAATCTTTCTAGTGGATGGTTTATGAGAGGACGACAATATATGAACCACTTCTGGTGAGAAATTATGAAATTTGACTAACGATGGAATTGGAGTAGCCAGGCTGTCAACTGGAGGGTCATCAGGGAGCGGTGGAACTGTCCCGACATATGTGTCAGTAAATCTGGTTGAGGGTCCAGAGTCCAAGGAGTGTCCACAATGAATTGCTGAAGAAAGGGAAATCAAACTTGGTGAGGCCAGTGTGGAGCAATCAGAATGCTTCTGCTTCCCAATGACTGCGCTTTCTGAATTACCTTTGACAGCAAAGGAAATGGAGGGAAAGCATAAAGCAGACCGGAGGGCCAATCGTGAACCAGAGCGTCCCTGGGTGACTCCCCCTGTGGGGGGATCAGCGTGAAGTAGTTGCTGCATTTAACATTGAGGGGGCTGGCAAAAAGGTCGCAGCAAGGCTGACCCCACCTGCTGAAGATTCACTCTGCAACCAGGTGATTCAGGGACCACTCGTAAGGCATCAGAATAGCTCTGCTTAGCCTGTCCGCAATCACGTTGGACTTCCCTGGAATGTGTGTCGCCACTAGAAACCGTTGGGAAGTTACTGCCCAATGCCACACTCACATGGCCTCTCTGCACAGAGGGTAAGACCTGGTTCCTCCTTGCTTGTTTAGATACCACACTACTGACATGTTGTCTGAGTGTATCGCAATCATCCCTAGAGGGAGAACACTCTGAAGTGCTTGCAACGCAAGTAGCACTGCTCTCATCTCTAGGACGTTTATGTGCAGATGTATCTCATGTTCTTGCCCCGTGTCTTGGGTTATCCTGCCAAGACAGTGCTCCCCCCCCATCTGGGAGGCATCCGTAGTCACGGTGGCCACCGGGATAGGTGGAATGAAGGGCCTTCCCCCGTCCAAATTGTTGGTGGACAGCCACCAACCGAGGTCCTGCTTGCATCTGTCCGTGAGCAAGATGGGATGAGACAGTGGAAGTCTTTAGAAAGACCATTGAACAAAGAGGAGCCATTGGAGAATTCTCATGTGCAATCTCGCTAGGGGGACCAACATGATTGTTGCTGCCATGGTCCCTAGGAGATGGAGAACCCATCTTGCCTCCGCTTGTCTCAGGGGCATCAGCCTGTGTATCTGTTGTTGTAAGGCTTTGATCCTTTCCTGCGATAAAAATGCTCGCATTCGAATAGTGTCTAATTCTGCTCCTATAAAGGTGACACGCTGCGAGGGCAATAAAGCAGATTTTCCACAATTTGTTATACCCAGCTGATGACATAGATTGATGGTAGCGTCCCTGGTGTGAAGTAGTTGATGCCTGGTGGGGGTGGTAAGGAGCCAGTTGTCCAGATACGGAAACACTTGGAATCCCTGACATCTCAAGTGAGCAGTCACCACCGCCATACACTTGGTGAACTACCTGGGGGCTGTGGTGAGACCAAAGAGCAGGGCTCGGAACTGGAAATGACTGGCTCCCAGCTGGAAGTGTAGGTGACTCCTGGATGCCCTGTACATTTTCACATGGTAGTAAGCATCCTTGAGGTCGATGGAGCACATCCATATCTCCTCTCCCAACAATGGGAGGATCGATTGTAGTGTGACCATATGGAACTTGGACTTGTGTACGTAGTTGTTCAGTTGGCTGAGATCCAGTATGGGTCTCAGGTCCCCTGTTCTTTTCGGCACCAAAAAGAATCTTGAGTAAGTCCCTAATCCGATTTGGTCTGAGGGGACACGTTGGATGGCTCCTTTATCTAGCAGCTGTGAGAGCTCTGCTGCTGCTTGATCCCTTTGACTGGGTGGAACGTCTGGGATTTTTCTGCTTGGTGGGGGGGGGTCTGATGTGAGTGGAATGAGATAACCTCCGGAAATGATCCGTAATACCCATCGGTCCTGGGTAGTGCTTTCCCAGGCTTCCGGATACAAGGAAATTCGACCCCCGACTGGCTCCGGATAAGCACAGCTGGGCACACCCTCAGGAACGAGAGTACCGAGAGCCACAAAAGGAATCGTGGTCTCCCGAATTGTGGGGGCCCCCTTTGCCTCTGGGGTGACGTCTCCCTGAATAACCCCCCCACCCCTGCCTCTGGAGGGGGTTCACCTTGTGCGGCAGGAAAAAACCTCTGTGATTTCTTGAACCACATCTCCCCCCCTTGCTGGGCCTTGGGATAAGGCCTAGAAGGAAGGGAAAAATGGACCCCTATGGCAGACAGGGTCTTTCCCTCTTGCTCGCACCTGGTGAATGTGTCTTTCACTTTGGTCCCAAACAAAGAGGAACCATCAAAGGGGGTGTCAGTGAAGGAAGACTTGAAGGCCTCCGCAAAATGACACAGGCGCAGCCAGGCTTGCCTTCTAAGGGCGACTCCCTGAGCTTGCTGCCCTACTCGCTCCCTCGGCTGCATATGAAATGAGCCGCATGGATGAGTTAACAATGGAGTTGAGGGTAGAGACCTGGGCGTTAACTGTCTGAGCCACCGCCTCAGGAATGTTACCCACAAGAGTGTCTCCTAACTCTTTAAGGAGATCTCTCTGGAGCCGAGTGAAGTGAGACAGGTAGTTCAGCGACCGTAAGGTAAAGGTTGCTGACGAGAGGGTACGCTTCCCGTACCGATCCATGGTCCTAGACTCCTTGTTAGGAGGATAGACGGATGAAGAAGACTCTGCTACTTCCTTCTGAGTGGCTGCCTCCATCACCATGGCATCTTCAGGGACTCCTTTAGACAGAAACTCTTTGCCTTGGGGGGGTGGAAAGAAACTTGTTGGGACGCCTGGGCACAGGCTCTACAGAATTAGGGTTTTCCCACACTCTTCGACAAATCAGGTCAAGGAGTTTGTTGAAGGGTGGAGACACCCAGGAGGCGGAGGGCTGAGCACCAAAAGCCTTACGGAATACAGACTCCTCCTAGGAAGGGGCTTTGGATGGCCAGTCACCTCTTTGTTTCAGTATCTCCAGGATATCGGAGAAGGAAACATCATCAGAGGATGACTTAGGGGACCCCTCCGATTCCTTGAGGTCAGTATCAGAGGTGAGGGACTCATCCTGGGAGTCTATGTGCTTCTTCCTGCATGATTTCTTTCTGGGGGGCTCCTCAGGTACAAATTCTGAGGGGCCCTCAGAAACTTGGGGACCACTCGTGGAGGTATCCCTAGGCCCTGGTGCTCTGCTGTCCAAGGATGGGTGGTGATCAGAAGCTCTCACCGGAGTGGTGGGGACAGAGTGACCTACCCGCCTGATGTAGCTGACGATCTGGCCAGCGCGGTCCGCATAGCCTCAAAGGCCGGCCCCCCGAATCTGAGGAGTGACCAGTCTCTGAAGCCATGATGGGGGTCGGAGTTCCCCGAGCCGATGCACCGAGAGGGAGGCTCGGGACCGAAATAAGCCCTGAGATGTCCCCCTCGGGCCCGACCGAGGAATCCCGAGTCCCGAACCCCGAAGACGGAAATGACGTGGTCGGAGCCAATGCCGGTACTGATGGAGCCAAATGGGGCATCGGAGCCGGCCTAGAAACATCACATGGCGCAGGACACTCCGGCTCCGAAGACAGAGATGCACTCGGAGGAGGAATGATCGAAGACGGGGTCGGGACGGGCTCCAGAGCCGACTGGGTTGGAGCTGAAAACAATTTCGCCAAAACCGGTGACTGGAGGAGCCTCTGAACCACCCTATCAACATCCATATCTGAAAGGGTCCTGGATGTTTTGGAGGACAGGGATGAAGAATGAGATCTCCTTTCAGGAGAAGCTTGTCTGAGACTGGGCGATCGGCACCTAGGAGGTTCCAATACAATTGGAGCCGACGCCAGTTCCGTCAATATCGATCCTTCCTTCGGCCCCGAGGACAGTGGAGCCGAGGAGATCAATGCAGCTTTTGATATTTTCTCCGGAGGCTCTGATGAAGCTGACGGAGCCGGAGATCTCTTTTTTGACTTGCCAGATTTTGACTTTCCAGTGGAAGACGAGTCTATAGCCTCTTCAAAAGAGGGTTTCAATAGTCCCTTTAAAATAAGCTTATTCTTTCTCTCTTGGAGAACTCTAGGACTGAACGCATGGCAAAAACTGCAGGATTCCTGCAGATGGATGGCTCCCAAGCAATAGACACAAATGGAATGCCCATCGGTAATGGACATTTTGTACCCACATTTAGAGCACTTCTTAAAACCCGAAGGTTTGTGCTACTTGGGATCCTTAGACATCTTAACTACTATGACCACAATGCAATACCAAGTCTGAAAAAACACACAGGCGTCTACTACCAAAAGGCGGGAACGACGCTAACAGTAGCCAACACTAAGCAGTGATCAAACACACAAAGACCAAATACAAACTCTTAACAAGGGATAGAACAAAACACACCAGGAGGAAGGAAACATCCAAACCTCTAACTTAAACGGTCTAGACCGTTCTGACACAAAAGGCAAATAGAGGAGAACTAGGCCCTCTAACTGAAATGGGCCTAGCCCGAGGGAACAGTCAGTGGGATAGCACACAACAATCACACAATCACCAAACTCGACAAATTTAGACAACTTAGACAAATAGCTATGAAAATAGCTTTTGATAGGAATCAAAACTTTCTTCAATACAAGAAAAAAAGAGGGTACTTAGCCACAGCCAAGCGAGACCACGTCCGAGCTACATGAGCGGCAAACGAGATCTGGGGATATGGAGCAGTGCACCACAGGATACCTGAGAGACTTCGAGCTAGTAAAATCGGCCGAGTTGGAGCAGATATTGAGCTCTGAACCCACAGGTAAGAATGCAGGCGAGATAGGACTACATAACATCCAGATATTTAACTCCCAGTTTTCCAACAGTTGATGATTATACACAAGGTTTTTAGATGACATTTTTATTTTGTGGACTGACACTAAAGCTAAACTCATTGGTTTTTACTGAATACATTAACTCCACCATACTATTTTTAAAATTTATATCTACGATTACTGAGAATTCTTTTAATTACTTGAATGTAACTATGTACAAGCATAATGATTATTACGAGTCCAATATATACAAGAAACCAACTTTCTCAGTGGTTACCTACATTTCTATAGTGACCATCCAAGGACACAAAAGAAGTTCCTAGTTAAGGGACAGTTTGTCAGGATCAGTAGAATAATCATGGATGAATAGGTGTTTGAGAATGAATGCAACAAATTGGGTGACATGTTAACCAATAGATGGTACTCAAGCCAGCTGGTAAATAATACCAGAGTTGAGGATAACAATTTGAGACATTCTAAGATTGGCCCTATATTGGGTCAGACTATCCCACTGGAAAATGCCCCTTGACTGACAGATTCTCAAGACTTCAGCAGGAGTCTAATCTTAGACATCATTCGTTGAATGCTGTAGTCAAGAAAATTCTTTTTAAATATTGGTATATTTTCAAAGTAGAACGTAACATATCTGATGTGACAGGTGGGAAACCTATCATTATATACAAAAGGGGTTGTAATATGAAAGACATATTACAAAGAAGTCCCACCAAAGAAATACATCCAGAAAGGGCATGAAAAAATGTAGAAGGTGTAAACAATGCCATTTATTCTGGAGCAAGATGCCATATATATAAGGCACCCTAACATCAATGTTTACCTTGCCGATGGGGCCAAATGTTTAACTAAAGGAGTGGCAGACATTGCGGTGGAGCAGCAGCAGTGGAGCAGCAGTTAGCATTGTCACCTCATAGCAACAGGTTCTCTGGTTCATTGTTAGTTTGGGTGCCTTGTGTGCAGTGTCTGCATGTCCTCCCTGAGGTCGCATGAATTTCCACAGGGTGCTCTGGTTTCCCCCCACATTCCAAAGACATGCGAAGGGTGGATTGGACTTTCTCAAATTGGCCCTAGGTGTGAGTGTATGCATGTGTCTGCATTCTGTGAAGGTTGGGGGCTGGGGCTAGAAACTCGACACAGTAAAACCTCCACTGCCAATCATTCTGCGGACCGAAGATCCACTGTGGTAACCCCTAATCCGAGCAGCCGAAAGACGAAAAAGAAGTGGCATACATTGCAGTGTGTCAACCCTGTGGTGTCTTTTATGATGGGAAGACAGAAAGATCCCTTAACAATGTATTTATAAGCACAACTACGACATTAACAAACTGAATGTGAATAATGTTCTTTTTACACATACAAAGCATTGTCTTCCCTACACCAAGTTTTTATTTGGTATACTCGAGAAAGTGGAAGTGAACCCCAGGGATTAACCTTGGGAAACTATCTTGGCATCAAGGGAGTTGTACTGGCAACTAAAGTTAAATGCACAGGATTTACCTGGACTGAATGATAACATTAGTATATCTAGTGTTCTCAAGTTGCGGTCAATGAATGGACCTTGCAGATTTAATATTTTATGAAAAAGTTTTTTTTTTTTTTTATTTAGGGCTATTTATTGTTTGAAAATGTATGTATACTAAAATCTAAATGTTAAATATGCTGTTTTTTAAAACAGCCACAAATGTTTTTAAGTTTATGAACAATATATATTTAATAATGAAGATGCAAAAACCAAACGGCTGCAGGTACACTGAGGTGCCCAAAACAGACAACAACAGCAAAAGCCTTTCTCCCCAGGCCTCCGCTGAAAATTGGCTTCGTTCCAAGTCGGACTTTCCCGGTTAACAAATGTTAAATAAATAAATAAATAAAATAAAATAAAAAAAGTAAATTAAGGCACCAAAGTTACACACTGGAAATCAGTCACTGTACTTTATTGCAGAAGACAAACGGTAAGCGCTTTCACAACTTAATGTTGCTTCATCAGACCACATCACTACAACTGATGCTTGGTTAAATACTAGGACAATTAGTATGACATCACAATTTAAAGAGATATTACTCCACTAACATAAGAACATATATCAATATCCATAAGAAAAATGCATAAAATATATAGAAAGGTGTGTATTTACACACAATAATATTTAAAAACAATAATATTTAAAAACAATAATATTTAAAAAAGGGGGGGGGTGTCATCCCTGATGGTTATTAAAATATATATATATATATATATATATATATATATATATATACATATATATATATATATGTACATACACACACACATATAACCATAATAGTACAATAAAAAATATATATATATAAAAAAACTCATGTTTTAGTGTTTAAGGCACCTGGCCTTAAGGTAAGGAACTAATGAGGTGCAGCCATTCAAACCAGGATATCTATCTGCTTGTAATTTAGTGATCCATTGTTCTAATTCTTCAGTGTGGTTTTCTACGTCACCACCTCTGTTTGTCCTTACTATTTGTTGTAAGATTAAAAATTTAAAACAATGGCTACTGTCTGTATTCAGGACATGATTAGCTAGAGCATTTGATTGCTTCTGGTTCCGTATGTCCCTTATATGTTCTAACATTCTTTCTTTAATGCTCCTATTTGTTTTGCCTACATAATAGGCATGGCATGCTTGGCAAAAACAAAAATAAACAGCATCGACACTTTAAAATCATAATAATTCTTCGTATAAAGTTTAAAACATTTCACAGGATGAATGTACTCATTTTTAGTGTAGACATGCTGACAAGCAGCACAATTCCTGCACGGGAAGGTGCCCTGTCTGTTTGAGAGATTTTTTCTAAAAGACTGATGTTCTCTATTACAGAGCTGCTGCTTTAAAGACACATCATTTCTAAAACTGAAGTTTGGGGTGTCACCAACTGTGGAAACCAGACCTGGTATTTCATTTAATAAGTGCCAATTCTTTTTAATAATTTCTGTATACTTATTGATGTCACTTGCAAATCTAAAAACTATTCTAAACTTATTTCTATCAATACTTGTATCATAAGGTATACTTGTATCAGCACTATAAGAGCTCATGTATGGTTTACATCTTGTAGATCTCAATTTCCATGCATCTGCTATCACTCTAGTGATTTCTGAGCTAGAATAGCCTCTTGTTTAAAATTCGTCTTGTAACTTATTTAAAGCAACTACTGCCTCTTCATCATTATTATGTAGGCGTAGGGTTCTATAGACTTGTCCTTTGAGGACATTTCTAGGTATGTGTCTCGGGTGCATGCTTGACCTGTGCAGGCAGGCATTGGTTCTTGCAGGTTTGTGATAAATACTGGTTCTTATCTGCTTTAAATCAGTAAGGGTGACACTCACATCCAAGAAATCAACACATGTATCAGAAAAGTAAAAGTGAACTTCAAAAGTCTGTAGTACTATGCAGGTAATCAATGAAATTACTGATATTTTACCATGCCCTTTCCACAAGACAAAAACATCATCCACTTAAACGGATGTACCAGAGAATGTAGCCAAAAAATGGGTTAACATCTGACAAAACATACTGTTCTTCCCATCGTACTAGAGATAGATTGGCGTAGCTATTTGCAATACCTAAGTGCCCATAGCCACGCCAATCTTCTGTAGAAAAATTGATCCTGAAAAGCTACAATGTTATTTTCAAGTATAATCTCCAATAGTGCACAGACTAGCATAATCTTATTAGTAGTCAGCTTCTTATTCATATCGAGGAATTCTTTTATTCTATCAATACCCCAAACATTTGGAATACTAGTAAAAAGAGATTCAATGTCCATGGTAAGGAATACAAATTCTTCATCATTATCAATGGTTTCCATTCTATTTTGCAACCGCTGTAAAAACATTTTTGTGTCTCTAAGAACTGTATAACAACTATCCAAGAACTCATGTAAAATGCCTTCTACATAAATAGATAGAGGCTCAGTGCACCATCCCGCTCCTGATACGATGGGGCGTAAAGGAGGAACCGTGGGATGTTTATGGATTTTAGGGAGTCCATAGATCCTAGGAACTAGAGGTTTTTGTACTGAAAAATAATTAAATAAGGATTCATCAATTAATCCTGTAATCAGTAAATCAAACACTAAAAAAGACACTTTATCAGTGATAGCAATTACAGCTGTTTTTGTCAGCATTTGATAGGTACAAGTATCCAATAAAAAACCTTCATCTGGTTAACATATAAATCTTTGTCCATTAACACAATTTTACCACCTTTATCTGCTTGTTTAATAATAAGAGAATGTAAATCCTGCAATTCATGTAGAGCCCTATATTCTTCTGTATTTAAATTATGAAAGGTACAGCCTTGCGTACCAGGAGTATAAGCTTCATTAAAAGCATTTTCACAGATTTCTAAAAATCTTTGTATGCCTGGAGGGGTGGGAGGTACAAAAGTGCTATGTTTCTTGTATATATTTACATTGACATTTTCATTATTACGAAACATGCATTTTAATGATAAATTCCTACCAAGCAATTTCAAGTCTGTTAGCATTTCAGTTAAATCTGCCTTCTTGGCAGGTATAAAAGACAAACCCTTATTAAGCAAACTGTTTTGTTCATTAGTTAGAGTAAAGGAAGAAATGTTAACAATAAGATCAGTTTTTACATCCTCCTTTTCTTTGAAAATGTGCAGTTCTGTCCATTTGATTTTCCCTTGCTGTCTTTCCCATATTGGGATTGCTTTTGGCTCGAGCTCTGAATGGAAGAGCTGCTTTCAAAGTGAATTCTCCCACTTTCAAATTCTCTAAAAAAACACTAGTATCTGTAGCATTTGCTTGTGAAGTGTCTATTGGAGTCTTACCTATATTGTTTGCATTCCTTTGTTCTATTGAATTCTAATTTTTATCCATATTCGATGTAGATGTATTCCCATTCACTATAGAAGCAAAGGATGCAACTTGGAGAGTAGGAACACTAGAATTTACATGTTCTTGGTCAGTTTGTTGTATTGCCATGCTTTCCTCATCTCAATAGCGAGAACAGGAAGTGGAAGCCTATGTCTCAGTATTTAGTGTCCTACTAGTTCCTCTGTTCACTGTAGCAGGATTATACAAAGGGGTTCTATTTATAGGGTCTCGCCATCAGAAGACATTATTGTTGCTAAAATCAGTTTTATCTCTGTTTAATTTATTTAATTTAACATTTTGAAGCTTTTTCTCATAGGCACTAATGCTTTCATGCAACTGGCCCATTTTATTAAGGGTGATAGTAGCAGGAAAGGTTACAGATATCTGGTTTTCTAGTGTCACAATTTCAGTTTTGAGCTCAGTTTCAAGAGGTGTAAAAAAGTCTATAAGGAGCTCCATATACTTGGAGCTAAAAGATAAATTCAATTCTTGCCACTTACGTAAGAGTTCAGGATATGTATTCCCATAAGTTGGCATATTTAAGATACGTAGACCTCGAGGTATTACTTTAGCTTCCAATGAAGCTTGTAGGTGTAGTCTTTGCCATTGTAGTCGTTTGTACTTATATAGAAGGTTTTCTAGCCCCCTAGATTGTACCTGAAACTCAAGCATTTTTTCCATCTCTGAACCAATATCCACTGTATTTGCCTGTATGTCAGCGTTTAATAATGGATTTACTGGTACTTCGAGAAGCTTTAAAAATCGATGATGCTCATTAGATGATTCTTGGTTGGTATCCATGTCCATATTATATCCACGTGCAGTGTGTCCTTAGTGAATAAAAATAGGAACTGAAGAAGCAAAAACCAAACGGCTGCAGGTACACTGAGGTGCCCAAAACACACAACAACAGCAAAAGTAAATTAAGGCACCAAAGATACACACAGGAAATCAGTCACTGTACTTTATTGCAGAAGACAAACGGTAAGCGCTTTCACAACTTAATGTTGCTTCATCAGACCACATCACTACAACTGATGCTTGGTTAAATACTAGGACAATTAGTATGACATCACAATTTAAAGAGATATTACTCCACTAACATAAGAACATATATCAATATCCATAAGAAAAATGCATAAAATATATAGAAAGGTGTGTATTTACACACAATAATATTTAAAAACAATAATATTTAAAAACAATAATATTTAAAAAAAGGGGGGGGTGTCATCCCTGATGGTTATTAAAATATATATATGTACATACACACACACATATAACCATAATAGTACAATAAAAATATATATATATATATATAAAAAAACTCATGTTTTAGTGTTTAAGGCACCTGGCCTTAAGGTAAGGAACTAATGAGGTGCAGCCATTCAAACCAGGATATCTATCTGCTTGTAATTTAGTGATCCATTGTTCTAATTCTTCAGTGTGGTTTTCTACGTCACCACCTCTGTTTGTCCTTACTATTTGTTGTAAGATTAAAAATTTAAAACAATGGCTACTGTCTGTATTCAGGACATGATTAGCTAGAGCATTTGATTGCTTCTGGTTCCGTATGTCCCTTATATGTTCTAACATTCTTTCTTTAAAGCTCCTATTTGTTTTGCCTACATAATAGGCATGGCATGCTTGGCAAAACAAAACAAAATAAACAGCATCGACACTTTAAAATCATAATAATTCTTCAGATAAAGTTTAAAACATTTCACAGGATGAATGTACTCATTTTTAGTGTAGACATGCTGACAAGCAGCACAATTCCTGCACGGGAAGGTGCCCTGTCTGTTTGAGAGATTTTTTCTAAAAGACTGATGTTCTCTATTACAGAGCTGCTGCTTTAAAGACACATCATTTCTAAAACTGAAGTTTGGGGTGTCACCAACTGTGGAAACCAGACCTGGTATTTCATTTAATAAGTGCCAATTCTTTTTAATAATTTCTGTATACTTATTGATGTCACTTGCAAATCTAACACTATTCTAAACTTATTTCTATCAATACTTGTATCATAAGGTATACTTGTATCAGCACTATAAGAGCTCATGTATGGTTTACATCTTGTAGATCTCAATTTCCATGCATCTGCTATCACTCTAGTGATTTCTGAGCTAGAATAGCCTCTTGTTTAAAATTGCCTTGTAACTTATTTAAAGCAACTACTGCCTCTTCATCATTATTATGTAGGCGTAGGGTTCTATAGACTTGTCCTTTGAGGACATTTCTAGGTATGTGTCTCGGGTGCATGCTTGACCTGTGCAGGCAGGCATTGGTTCTTGCAGGTTTGTGATAAATACTGGTTCTTATCTGCTTTAAATCAGTAAGGGTGACACTCACATCCAAGAAATCAACACATGTATCAGAAAAAGTAAAAGTGAACTTCAAAAAGTCTGTAGTACTATGCAGGTAATCAATGAAATTACTGATATTTTTACCATGCCCTTTCCACAAGACAAAAACATCATCCACGAAACGGATGTACCAGAGAATGTAGCCAAAAAATGGGTTAACATCTGACAAAACATACTGTTCTTCCCATCGTACTAGAGATAGATTGGCGTAGCTATTTGCACACGAAGTGCCCATAGCCACGCCAATCTTCTGTAGAAAAAATTGATCCTGAAAAGCTACAATGTTATTTTCAAGTATAATCTCCAATAGTGCACAGACTAGCATAATCTTATTAGTAGTCAGCTTCTTATTCATATCGAGGAATTCTTTTATTCTATCAATACCCCAAACATTTGGAATACTAGTAAAAAGAGATTCAATGTCCATGGTAAGGAATACAAATTCTTCATCATTATCAATGGTTTCCATTCTATTTTGCAACCGCTGTAAAAACATTTTTGTGTCTCTAAGAACTGTATAACAACTATCCAAGAACTCATGTAAAATGCCTTCTACATAAATAGATAGAGGCTCAGTGCACCATCCCGCTCCTGATACGATGGGGCGAAGGAGGAACCGTAGGATGTTTATGGATTTTAGAGAGTCCATACATCCTAGGAACTAGAGGTTTTTGTACTGAAAAATAATTAAATAAGGACTCATCAATTAATCCTGTAATCAATAAATCAAACACTAAAAAAGACACTTTATCAGTGATAGCAATTACAGCTGTTTTGTCAGCATTTGATAGGTACAAGTATCCAATAGCAAAACCTTCATCTGGTTAACATATAAATCTTTGTCCATTAACACAATTTTACCACCTTTATCTGCTTGTTTAATAATAAGAGAATGTAAATCCTGCAATTCATGTAGAGCCCTATATTCTTCTGTATTTAAATTATGAAAGGTGCAGCCTTATGCACAGGAGTATAAGCTTCATTAAAAGCATTTTCACAGATTTCTAAAAATCTTTGTATGCCTGGAGGGGTGGGAGGTACAAAAGTGCTATGTTTCTTGTATATATTTACATTGACATTTTCATTATTACGAAACATGCATTTTAATGATAAATTCCTACCAAGCAATTTCAAGTCTGTTAGCATTTCAGTTAAATCTGCCTTCTTGGCAGGTATAAAAGACAAACCCTTATTAAGCAAACTGTTTTGTTCATTAGTTAGAGTAAAGGAAGAAATGTTAACAATAAGATCAGTTTTTACATCCTCCTTTTCTTTGAAAATGTGCAGTTCTGTCCATTTGATTTTCCCTTGCTGTCTTTCCCATATTGGGATTGCTTTTGGCTCGAGCTCTGAATGGAAGAGCTGCTTTCAAAGTGAATTCTCCCACTTTCAAATTCTCTAGCAAAACACTAGTATCTGTAGCATTTGCTTGTGAAGTGTCTATTGGAGTCTTACCTATATTGTTTGCATTCCTTTGTTCTATTGAATTCTAATTTTTATCCATATTCGATGTAGATGTATTCCCATTCACTATAGAAGCAAAGGATGCAACTTGGAGAGTAGGAACACTAGAATTTACATGTTCTTGGTCAGTTTGTTGTATTGCCATGCTTTCCCTCATCTCAATAGCGCGAGAACAGGAAGTGGAAGCCTGTGTCTCAGTATTTAGTGTCCTACTAGTTCCTCTGTTCACTGTAGCAGGATTATACAAAGGGGTTCTATTTATAGGGTCTCTCGGCCATCAGAAGACATTATTGTTGCTAAAATCAGTTTTATCTCTGTTTAATTTATTTAATTTAACATTTTGAAGCTTTTTCTCATAGGCACTAATGCTTTCATGCAACTGGCCCATTTTATTAAGGGTGATAGTAGCAGGAAAGGTTACAGATATCTGGTTTTCTAGTGTCACAATTTCAGTTTTGAGCTCAGTTTCAAGAGGTGTAAAAAAGTCTATAAGGAGCTCCATATACTTGGAGCTAAAAGATAAATTCAATTCTTGCCACTTACGTAAGAGTTCAGGATATGTATTCCCATAAGTTGGCATATTTAAGATACGTAGACCTCGAGGTATTACTTTAGCTTCCAATGAAGCTTGTAGGTGTAGTCTTTGCCATTGTAGTCGTTTGTACTTATATAGAAGGTTTTCTAGCCCCCTAGATTGTACCTGAAACTCAAGCATTTTTTCCATCTCTGAACCAATATCCACTGTATCTGCCTGTATGTCAGCGTTTAATAATGGATTTACTGGTACTTCGAGAAGCTTTAAAAATCGATGATGCTCATTAGATGATTCTTGGTTGGTATCCATGTCCATATTATATCCACGTGCAGTGTGTCCTTAGCCGAATAAAAAATAGGAACTGAAGAAGCAAAAACCAAACGGCTGCAGGTACACTGAGGTGCCCAAAACACACAACAACAGCAAAAGTAAATTAAGGCACCAAAGATACACACAGGAAATC
The DNA here is from genome assembly GCF_019279795.1 of Protopterus annectens. Classification (NCBI taxonomy): domain Eukaryota; kingdom Metazoa; phylum Chordata; order Ceratodontiformes; family Protopteridae; genus Protopterus; species Protopterus annectens. Next base: position 601,615,092 of record NC_056737.1, read on the forward strand.
AGTCACTGTACTTTATTGCAGAAGACAAACGGTAAGCGCTTTCACAACTTAATGTTGCTTCATCAGACCACATCACTACAACTGATGCTTGGTTAAATACTAGGACAATTAGTATGACATCACAATTTAAAGAGATATTACTCCACTAACATAAGAACATATATCAATATCCATAAGAAAAATGCATAAAGTATATAGAAAGGTGTGTATTTACACACAATAATATTTAAAACAATAATATTTAAAACAATAATATTTAAAAGGGGTCATCCCTGATGGTTATTAAAATATTTATATATATATATATATATATATATATATATATGTACATGTACACACACATATAACCATAATAGTACAATGAAAAAAAAAATATATATATATATATATATATATATATATATATATATATATATATATATATATATATATATATATATATAAAAAACTCATGTTTTAGTATTTAGCGCCTGGTTGTAAGGAACTAATGAGGTGCAGCCATTCAAAACAGGATAGCTATCTGCTTGTAAGAAGATTACAAGCAGATAGATATCCTGTTTTGAATGGCTGCACCTCATTAGTTCCTTACCTTAAGGCCAGGTGCCTTAAACACTAAAACATGAGTTTTTTATATATATATTTTTTTCATTGTACTATTATGGTTATATGTGTGTGTATATGTACACACACACATATATATATATATATATATATATATATATATATATATACATTTTAATAACCATCAGGGATGACACCCCCCCTTTTTTTAAATATTATTGTTTTTAAATATTATTGTGTGTAAATACACACCTTTCTATATATTTTATGCATTTTTCTTATGGATATTGATATATGTTCTTATGTTAGAGAAGCGCCAGTGTGTAACTTTGGTGCCTTAATTTACTTTTGCTATATTTAATAATGATCTATGATACATTTAAGCTATATTATACAATACTTTCAACACTTCATATATTTATATTATTACTTTAATATTATATTATTTAATGAATTATAGAATTTTTCCATACATTAGCGATTGAAAATGTTAAGGTGCATGTTTCCATAAAATGTAATTATTTCCAGATGACGACTACACTGGAATGGTTTAATTGAAGTAGTTGGATTAATTCTGTTAGTTCTAAAGAAGTCTGTTAACTTCAGCACGGACAAAAGTGCTTAACTAATTGACTACTTTTTTTTTCATTTTTGTCTCACAATAAAGGCGATAAAGTGATTTATTTTACAGGTCCTGGATTCCTTTCTTGCAGGCAGAACTGTGTTAGGTGCACCTGTTTACTTTAGTATCCCTATTACACGCAAAATCAACTGAAAAAGCTTTACTTTAGAGCATGCAATTAATGCCATGTGTCATAAGAATACTGTTAAGCACAAAATTTAGTTTCACTTACAGGTAACTCTTTCCTTCCTCTTCCCCTCTCCTAAATATTCTTCCTAACATTAATGACAAAGTAGAACATATGATTTGGAGCACCCTACAAGTTTAATAAAGTAAAAAAAAGTCCAATATTTCTAGTTTTTTTTGTTCCATCATACTTCACAAATGTAATAAATATTTTGTAATCTCACACACATATTCATCAATTTCCGAGTTGCTGGCTTTCTTCCTGTTGGTCTCCATTTCCCAAATCCAGTCTCTGGGGTTCATTTCCAACACACTCTTGGTTTTTCAAGTTGATTCTTGTGCTTTTTTTCTCTCTCTCAAGCATTTTTGTTTTGAACATTGGAAAAGGTTTTACTGGCATAGTATCTCTAAAGGCTTTATTATCAGAAAAGTAAGAAACAGACTCTCCTTCTGTTTGATAACTCACTTTTTGCTGGACAGACTTTTGTATTTCCTCCTTAGCATGTTCTACATCAAAGAATGCTTTTGACCATCCAAGAAAAAAATATTCTGAAAATAGCTGGATACAGCAGCTTGAATCTCACACCTGCTTCTGGACATTCCCTAATTGCTAGAATAAATTTAGTCTTCTGCCTGGTGTACAGCAAGTAATCATTTTCCACAAACACTCTACTGTCTCCCAGTTTTAGTACTTTGTCCTTCCGCTACAGTTTTGTCAGAATTAACTCTTTCTACTGGTAGGATTACATCTTTACTATCAAAGGTCTGGGTTGCTTTCTCATTGTCGGGTTTGGAGCATACAGACCCTGTACCTTTATCAATTAGCAATTCCTGCTGTGGAACACCAGTTCAGTTGATTATTTATGCTTTCATAAAATGCAGTCTGTTCCCTGCAGCTTCTCTGGTACTGCAGAAAATTTCTGGTTCTCCCTATGTGATCTGTCCTCTTGAAACATTTCTTCTTAAGCAGTCTCATAGTCAGATAGCTTTTTCTTCATGTTGACCTCTGATTTTTTTTGCAGTTTTATCAGCTCATTTAAACATCTATTTAAAGCATCTTTCATTTTTCCAGCCTTTTGTTATTTGAGTTGATATAATCCTTCAGTGTTTCACTTATTTTAATCAGCTGTAAATATATTTGACTTATTTTTCCTCGAGATTACTGGAAGTCATGTCTTACACCAAAGTTAGAGACTGAAATGCTTTTCTACTGAACAGCTGCAGGATTCTTCCCAGCCAGTGTTTTCTCGTCACCTTTGGTGATTAATTTTCTTTCAGGTTCTCTAAAATTTCTTTTTTAGGTTCATAGATTAGTACTAGGCTAACTGCCCTTGTGGGCCATTTTAAGCCTAGCCAATTACCCTATGTGAGAATCAAACCCTGCACCTTGTGTCTCCAAGGTAAACACCTTAACCATTATGCCATCCTCCCAACCATGATGGCATCCAGGCAGTGCAATTACTAGCCAGTTATTGAAATTTACCCAAAAAGACAAATTCACTGGCTTTCTTTTCTGAGTTGCTGTTTTCACACTGGGAGAGCAGAAATTAAGCTGTTACTCAGTATGCAGCCATCATGGAGGTCCACGAATCCAGAGGTTTGAGACCATGGGTGCCACATGCAGCAGCTTACCACAAATAAGTCTGGTATGTGAATTGAGCCCTTCCTTGGGGAGGCCCTAATAGTCCAAAGTCAGGACTGTCTGGAACTATGTTTAAAATTACTGTTCCACTGTGATGGCTCTCCATGCCAGAGCAAAGTCAGAGAAACATTTCCTTACATACAGTCCTGGACTACTGTCAGGACTGTGACTGCTGGCCAGTGAAGTCACCTTCCTGGATGTCTCAGCTAGGGCAGGGAGGATAGCAACAATTCTTGATGTCTGGGAACCATTCGCAATTTGCAACAGGATTTGTTCCTTGAATAATGGTCAGGCCTAGAACATAAAATAATTAAGCACCAGGAATACCTTCAGGATCTCTGTATCATGCCACAGGGATCACAGAGGCCTCCCTTTTCTGGAGGTTTTACAGGCAAGTTCCAGGAGGGCTATATGAAGACAGCACCTCACCCCCAAAGATGGTGTATCCAGGATGGCCCACTGATCTTATTCTCTTCTACAAAGACATTCACAGCCAGATGCAACAATGGCATAGTCAAAATTATAGTGGAACAAAAGTCACTGTAGAAGCCAAGGTCTTTCCTTGACTGCAAAATTAAGAACTGCTGAGAGCTGAAAGATTCAAGTTTAACTGTGGCAAAAAAAAAAAACATCCTCTTCTCACTCATTCGGTACTTCAAACTCCTAAACAGGAAGCATGGTGGACAGATGCTGTGATCTCTAGGAACTATGCTGGACCACAATGATTACAAAATAACTAGACCTTAAGATCCTTTGAAAGAATCTTATGCTGCTCATCCAGAAACCTATTGAAGGCATCCACCTTCTTGTGAGTAGATGCAGTAGCATCTAGAAGCTGCACAATTGGCATTCAGAAGCACAATCTCAGTGGTCAAAAGACCCAAAAGTTATCCTCCTTCTTCCCTAAATACTCATTTAGGGGAATTTTTGAGGGAAGGCAAGGTTCCTAAAGACCATTCCTTAGAAGACTTCATCAGCAAGGTTTCTCCAAATAAAGTCCTACCTGGGGACAGCTATATGGAGGAATGGACTCCCTGATTTTATCCATCTCTGAAATAAGAGATTCCTGGTCTGTTGCCTTAAATTTGGTTGCATACAGTCTTAGCAAGTGACTTATTATAGCATTTTCGTTACTGCAATAGTATGAAAAGTGACAAACTTGCATTATTCACAGCAGTCTCACTGTTTATGTAAAACCACAGTTAATGGGGTCTTCACTTTTTTTAACTGTTATGCAATCTTGGAATTCATATTTTGAAGTAAAGGAGGGTGGCATGGTGAAGTCTCCCACACAGGGTTAGATGCTGATTTTCCCCCTACATAAATGCATTTTATGCTTCTTCCTACCTTGTTCTCTTAGCTCTTCTACTTTTCTCCCAGTAAGTGACCACACACCCTGGATTCCCCAGCTACTCCTTACCAAGTCACCCTGACATAATCCTATCACTAAGTGGAACCCCAGCTACTTGGTGAGAAAGTCTTGTAGTAGTACTTGGGCGGAGAGGGGCCCAAATGGGAGAAAAGGAACATTGCACATTAATGTATGTGACACCAGTCCAGATCCTTAGATTGAAGTTTGGTGCCTGCAGTGATACCTCAAAGCTTGAATATGCTGCCTGCAAGGCTCCTGGTACCTACCATAGATCACACAGCAAGTAGGTTCCCCTGAATCCTGCCCATGAAATAGGAGAGTTGGCCACCAGCCACTACATCCTATTTCTGGGACAACTGGCCACCAACCATTTCATCCTATCCCCTACCAGCTGACTCCATCATTGATCTGAGCCCATTCACAAATCTGTGTCACCAGCAGCACAGGTGGATGTCTAGACTTTGTGTCATCAGGCCACAATTGCTTTTTAGGTGTAGTTTTATTTTGAACCATGCTTTGTTTAGTATGTAAAATCAGCAAAATGTAACCAGTTACCCCATGATTTAACATATAGATGGCCTGCTAGTTTCCTGTTTCCCCTTTCCACATCAGACAGGATAAAGAAGATCCTGTCTGAACCATAACACTAAGCTGAGAATGCCTATGAACAGTGGATAACTGCAGGGTCAGCCAATTAATATGTGAGCACAGGATGCCAGACAACTGGAGAATGGAGTTTGAGGACATGCCCTCAAAGACGGAGTGCAATCTGGAAAGGCCAATACAGAGCTTGGAAATGGCATCAGACATTGATCCTTAAAGGCATTTCTTGCATTTATAAGGATACATTCCATCAGTCATCAAACGGGTCTACTTCAGTAGACCAAACGTACACTTACCCAACTTTCATACTGCCAAGATGAAAAGGACAAAATTCCCATAACACCAACCTCCCGTAACACTGACTTTCCACATCAGTTAAGTAACCACTAGGCCAACCTGATAAAAGTAGCAAAACCGAAGCAAACTAAACCCACCTATATGGGGGGCATAACCCTTCCCCACACACACACCACACCCTCCCTGTGTGGGGGGCTGCACCCCCCCCCAATACCCCCTTAACTAAATATACCAACTCCGTGATCGCACTACCGTGGGGGTAAGGGACAAAGTTCAACATTGTGGTCAAGCGGTTACTTACCTGGAATGGAAAATGTGTTCCACGTCATCGGTGTTATGGGGTTGTCGGCCTTTTTGTCTCGGCAACAGAAAGTCAGGTAAGTGAACGTCAGTCTACTGAAGCAGACTACATCAAACAGCTGTCTAGTACCTAATTCCTATATCTGTCCTGCAAGTCCTTATGACACATGAGGCCACAATGGAATGATATTGGTCTAGGTCACTGAATTCTGCAGGACCTATAAAGCAGGGTTAGGAAGAAAAAATTATTTGGTCCTCACTACTACTGAACAGCAGACACACACACACACACACACACACACACACACACACACACACACACACACACACACACACACACACACACACTAGAAGACATGAGGGACTGCTCTTGAGAGTAAGGTAGTGTGTAAGCTCCAGATGCTTGAATGTGAGATGTCTGATGCCTACACCCTTTAATAAATCCAGCAGGATGGCTGCTGTGATTGCATCTTTTGCAGGCCTCTTCTGTTGTGCCAAAGCAGATGAATGGAGAAAGTGTGACACTTTACTATTTAAAATAGAGCCGGTGTCATATAACACTTACGAGGCCATTTCTGCCCTCTACATCCTATGCTTTTAGTCCACTCATGATACGCAAATATTGGGCTAAGATTATGCAAGGAATGAGCCTACTGGTCCTTATGCTGGCATGTCTCAATGACCAGCATCTTTATATGACATAATGCAAGACTGGAGCTTATTTTTGCACCTTCTGGAAATCAGGGGGCCTCTACTGAAAATGGACATATATCCAGTTAGACTAGCCCGGTCAACAAATGTAAAATATAAAAATAAATAAATAAAAAAAAATCAGATTAAAAGACTGGTATTTATGGCGCTTCACTTACATTATGCTTTTCCCTCAAGCAGAAAATGCTGTTACTGGTGCTGACTCATGTTCTAATGGTGAGATAAACACACAGCTGATAGGTTCATAAGTCCTCAGTTACATACTAGACTAACGATCACCATGGCCTTTATAAGCCTAGCCATGCAATCCAACCCAACTGTGTTCCTATGTATCATGGACATATATTAGAAGGGGGTATGTTAGTTAGAAAGTTTCTAGAGGTTATATTGGGGGAGATGTTAGTTTGAATATCACTGTCTACTTTTAACTATCTGAGACATGAGGGCCAGACCCAGGGTGAATTTCAGACTTCCCATCCATTGGTCAAGATTATCTTAAATAGGGTTATGGATGGAGTCTACTTCATATACAGGGAGAGCCTACTTCATATGCAGAGGGAGCATGGAGATCCTCATAAACACATATCTTTTTCACCAACATGTCTTATTCATATCACAAGCAAAATTTAAATCTGCGGATCTAGTGGTAAAATTTAAATCTTTGAAGCTAGTGGTTCTGATGTTGCTTGGTTTGTGGATATGCAAAAAGTCCATTAGTGATGGATCTAAGGATGCCTTGCATGCCAGGCATAGATGGCCTCTCTCAGTAACTTGTAGATGACACAGTACAGAGATAGTGCATTAAGGTGAACCATAAAGGAGAATGTGTTTATACCCTGGATTCTCCTGGCAAGAAAACTTTGTGGATGCTCCAACTGTTGCATATGTTTGGTCAGGTACATACCAGAGGAGGCATTATATTCAATGATGAGTTGCATAAGTGCTGAATAAAGTGGCATTATGAATTCCTTGGACCTGGATGACTTGCCCTTACCTGTAAGTTGGGCAACACAGAATAACTTTCTTACCACCTTTGCACATGTTCAAAGGCCATATGTTCCAGATCCCTGACTACTGGGTCAGCTCTTAAGGGTGTCTTACCAATGGTGTAATTAACCTGCATGGCAGTTTTCCCAAAAGGCATTATAATGCATTTCTTGGGACTGAGTTTTAGTCAATGACTTTGGCGCCAGTCATTTGTCTGTGTTACACATTCTTGTAAGATGTTCGTGTCATGGAGGGACTCTATGATAACTCCCAATTTGCAGTGAACTTGGTCAGCAAAGCCCTTGACATTACCCTTACCTCTGAGAAGTAGATGCCAAATACAAGTGGATCCAGAATGGAGCCCTGACTGGTCTGTGCAGGTAGTATCACCAATCCTGACTTCCTGGGTCTGCTCTGTTAGCCAACTGGCAATCCAGCAAGTTATGCAGGGGTTTATGCCCAGTTTGGTGAGTTTGTCAACTATATCCAAGTATCAAATGCCTTACCCAGGACCAGGTAGGCAGTATGCACCATTTTCCCTTTAACCATTACATTGGTGACCTTATCAAAAAATTCCACCAGGGTCAGTATGCATGATCTTCCCTTGACAAAGCCAAATTGGGCTGGGTCCAGTATCTGAAGGTTGTCTATATCTTTTTTTTTTTTTTTAACAACATACATCTTTACTGAATTATCACTTACGACATATGCAATCATACATTTATATAAATGAAAACAAACCGTATGGTCATATTTTCACTTGCAAACATTACATATCATATATAGTCTTCTATACAGTCACTGACAGTCAAACATTACACAGCATTTGCTCTTACCCTATTCTGAAGGTCCCACTTCCAGTTCTTTTATCTCTGTTACTATATTCACTACTGCTAATATGGTTGTTTTAGTCTTTGATTTCTATTTTCTATTAATTGCTTTTTGGTAGCCACCAGAATTAAACTAAGCAAGGCGTTTCTATATCGAGGTAATCCTGAGTCTGTATCACAGCTCAAAAAATAATTTCTTTGTTATTGCTCAACCAGTACTTCTGACACAGTAATTTGCAGGGGAATTTTTAAAGCCTGCCAACTCATTAAACACCCAAAAATATGTTTCCAATTACATCTTTCTTTCCCATCACACCTCCAACATTTGGAATCTAGCTGAGAAAAAATTCTTTGGAGTCTGCTTGGGGTATACAAATACCTATGCAAACAAGCAACAAACCCAAATCTTCTTGAGTTAGTTGCATATTTGGGAGTCATGCATATGTCTTAGCATTGTTTATTTGTGAACGGCTTATCCAGTCTCTCTTCCCAATCTTTTCTAATCTCCACTAACTGATTCCTATAGCTGTCATACAAAATTTTATATGCCATACTAATTATACCTTTTTTAATAGCAGCGTCTGTTCTAGATTCTACTAAAAACTCTACCAGTGCTGGTCTTTCACTCAGGATTCCCTTATTCCTTTCTCTTAGCCTATACTCTGATATCAGTTCTTGATAGGGAATGCAATCTCTAGCCTGCAGTCCAAATGAATTCTTGGCATCTTCTCATTCCACTACCTTTTCCTCTCTAATTATTTACTCCCAATACCATGGTTCCATTGCCAGTTTTCTTCAGTAAATTCCAGCCCCCTCTTGCCTACTCTCTGTACCCCTAACAGCAGTCATCCCTATTGGCAGAATCTCCTTTCTCCATTTCCACACTGGCTTAGTTCTTACAGTACTTTCTGCCACTTTATGAATATAGTATTATGTATGGTTATTGTTATTCTCCTTAAGGATCCACATCCAAAATCCCGGTTTCTTCTCATCTCTTGAGCTTCTTCTCTGTTTCATCATTATCACTGTCCACTTTGAATTTCAGCTTGTGCTATGTATAGTAGACTTAACTGTAGAGCTCTGAAATACCCCTTCAATCAAGTAATCCCAAACCACATTGTTCTTCTGGAAGTATCAACTTATCCCACTTGATTCTTGTCCTCTTCCCTTCCCAGATAAAATCCTTCAGCTTTTTATTAATTGCTAACAACGAATTCTCCTCTGGTTGATAAAAATATGCCCGACCTGTGTATAAAACTAAAGGGGCTAAAAATATTTTCACTGCTTGTATCTTGTTACCCATATCCATAAAACAGAGCTTCCAGTTTCCCAGTTTTCGTATTGTCTTTTGTATAGTCTCTTCCCACATATTATCTGATGCCATAACATAATGCTTTTAAACCCACACTCATAAGTACTTCATTTTATCATGTTGCTGAACCAATTTGTTTGTGGGTATATAGTTTACAGAGATTGCCTTTGTTTTATCTTCAGTAATTTTGTATCCCAAAAAGACTTGAAACTGCCTCAGAATGTTCTACAACACTGAAATATCCTTTTCTGGTTTTATCATGTAAAAAATAATATCATCTGCAAATAAAGCCAACTTTTTCTTGATTGCCATACCAATTACATCGTTGAATTTCTGAGTCTCTTATTTTATTTTCTAATGGTTCTAAACAGAATGCAAATAAAGTGGAAAGTGGACACTCCTGTCTGGTTCCTCTGCTCAAATTTAACGTATCAGAGAGGAACACCCACACTTCAATTTTTGTTTCCAATCCCTCATATATCCTCCTAATTTAACCATATTATTTTGTCAAGCAATGCAAATGCTTCCACTGCCCTACTCATAAAATCCCAACTTATTCTGCCAAATACTTTCTCTGCCTCAAGACTCACCAACAACGGTGGTGTTTTCTTACATTCTTCTGCCATCTGGATCATTGCAGTTTTATTCTTCTTTCTTCTTTTTCTTTCGGCTGTTAGAAAGTGAGAGGATGTCTGAGGAGGGGAGAAAAAATGTTTTGGCACCGATTTTTAAGAATAAGGGTGATGTGCACAGCTGTAGTAACTACAGAGAGATAAACTTGATCAGTCACAGCACGAAATTATGGGAAAGAGTAGTAGAAGCTAGGTTAAGAAGGGAGGTGATGATTAGTGATCAGCAGTATGGTTTCATGCCAGGAAAGAGCACTACAGATGCAATGCTTGCTCTGAGAGTGTTGATGGAGAAGTACAGAGAAGGTCAAAAGGCCTTGTGTCTTTGTGGATGTAGAGAAAGCATATGACAGGGTGCCTAGAGAGGAGTTGTGGTATTGTATGAGGAAGTCGGGAGTGGCAGAGAAGTATGTAAGAGTGGTACAAGATATGTACAAGGGTAGTGTGACAGCAGTGAGATCTGCAGCGGGAGTGACAAATGCGTTTAAGGTGGAGGTGGGATTACATCAAGGATCAGCTCTGAGCCCTTTCTTATTTGCAGTGGTGATGGACAGGTTGACAGACGAGATCAGACAGGAGTCCCCATGGACTATGATGTTTGCAGATGACATTGTGATATGTAATGAGAGTTGCGAACAGGTTGAGGAGACCCTGGAGAGGTGGAGATATGCTCTAGAGAGGAGAGGAATGAAGGTCAGCAGGACTAAGACAGAACATATGTGTGTGAATGAGAGGGAAGATAGAGGAATGGTGAGGATGCAGGGAGTAGAGTTGGCAAAGGTGTATGAGTTTAAATACTTGGGATCAACAGTTCAGAGTAATGGCGAGTGTGGAAGAGAGGTGAAGAAGAGAGTACAGGCAGGGTGGAGTGGGTGGAGAAGAGTGTCAGGAGTGATTTGTGACAAACGAGTATCAGTAAAAGTGAAAGGGAAGGTCTACAAGAGGGTAGTGAGACCAGGCATGTTACATGGGTTAGAGACAGTGGCACTGACAGGCAGGAGTCAGAGCTGGATGTGGCAGAGTTAAAGATGTTAAGATTTACACTGGGTGTGACGAGGGTAGACAGGATTAGGCATAAGTATATTAGAGGGTCACCCCAGGTTGGACGGTTTGAAGACAAAGCCAGAGAAGCAAAATTGCATTGGTTTGGACATGTGCTGAGGAGGGATGCTGGGTGTATTGGGAAAAGGATGCTAAGGATGAAGCTGCCAACTAAGAGGAAAAGAGGAAAGCCTAGGCTAAGGTTTATGGATGTGGTGAGAGGGGACATGTAGCAAGATGAAGAGGACAGGAAGAAATGGAAACAGATGATCCACTGTGGCGATCATCACTGTTTTATTAATGTTGTTAAATGTTTGCTTCCCCTCCAAAAGAACATACTGATCCATATCTATTAATTTTTGGCATCATCTTTGCCATTGTTTTAGCCATCATAAACATAAACACTTCATAATCATGGTTTAGAATTGAAATAGGCTTATGTGAAGCTGGATTGAAAGGTCTTTGCATTTTTAGGTAACACAGCCACATAGCTTTCTTCCAAGATGTCGGTGCTTCTCTTCCTTTTAAAATACTGTTAAAAAGAACCTTCCAGACCTTTATTACTTTCTTCCCTCCTAGCTTCAAAACTTCCACAGGAATACCATCTACTGCTGGAGACTTTCCTGTAGATTGGTTATACATCACTATTTTTATCTTATCTCCTCCTGTCTTAACTGTTAACAATTGAGCCTCATCTACCTCTAAACTTGGCATATTTAATGCTTCCATAAACATTTCTTTTTGTACTTTTTATTGATTTACACATTTCTCTACTTTATACAGATTTTCATTACATTTCTGAAACATTTCTAATACCTCTACAGGATCTCTGGTTATTTTCTTTGTTATAGGTTCCTCAATCTTGGCAACAGCCCTTTCTAATTTCTGTTGTCTGAGCCACTGTGCTAAAAGCTTTTGTGCTCACGAGTTAAAAAAAAGTTGCTTAACAGCAATCTTTCTAAACTCATGCATATTACTGAGGTGGTCCATTACTGCAGTTGCACCTCTTGTTCTGTGAGAGTCACCTGTTTTGCAATACTTTAACCTTTGTCAGTTCCTCTAAATAATGTTAGTTACTTATTTACCATATCTACTTTTTTACTCCTATCCTATTTTTAAACTCCACTTTCATTTTATCCCACCCCCTAGTTATATTTTCTGAATACATCTCTATCTTCTCTAATAACTCCCAAATAATTTCCACTACCCATTCCTTAAATTCCTCTCTGTTTAACAGATAGGTGGGGAAGCACCAGTCTCTCATTTTAATTTCATTATCCTGTATTTTTATTTTAGTTATTAACAGTGCTTGATCTAAATAGTTATTAGAGGAATATCAAAACTTTCAATTAAATGCACATGTTCCTGTGAAATAAAATTTCTGTCTAGCCTAGCCCAGTTTTTGTACCTTGGGGAATAATATGTAAATTCTTTCCAAACTCCTACCTCTGAATCATGTCTTCCATTCCAAATATTTTCCTACATTTCTTCAAAAATCTACTTTCTTTTGTTATATTTTCCCTTCTAACCTGCCAGTGCATCCTCATTGCTGAATATGAAATTCCTGCTCCATCTATAAGTAATATTCCCTGCCGAAACTTGTTTTTCTCCCAGAATTCTCTTAAGCTCCATCATGGCTGTTTTAGGTGGAATATAGACACATGCCAGTGTAATCTTGTTACCTTGCTAGCAGCCCCCTTACTACTACAAATTTACCATTATAATCTTTTTTCCATCTTCAATCAGCATTGGTGCTCCTCTCGCAATTCATTTAAGTACTCCCCTTTTCCTTTGTCCCAGACATTCTACTGAATAACCATCCAGAAAGCCTTTCTTTGCCAAATTCAAACGCTCAATTCTTTCTGTAGCATATCTATTTCCCAATGCACTTTTAATATAGTTCACTAGTCTTTCTTTTAAGTATACACCTGTGACACCATTCACATTCAAATATCATATGGAGAATGTTGCCATTATGATAAGAAGTTATTATTCACACCTGTTGTGTATAACATCTTTTTTTAATGTCTAGTTTCAGCTTTTGTGTTACATGTACAGACTAATGTGTGGCAGGGTGATCTTTTATACAGTTGTTTCTTGTCATACACATTGAACCTATGTTTCATCTCACAAGATTTTTTTTGTTTTAATGAAAATCCTCAAAAAACACCCCCAAGAACTATCCAAGAACCTATTACATTTGTACAAACACATACGAATATGTACATCTTCTAGTAATGACGTTTAGCTCTCCCAATAGGAATAACTGTCCCAGACTGACAGCTATACTCGCAGGCTTGAACTGACCTTTAATGAAGGTTATCCATGCTGAGAATCATGGTACAACCTGTATTTCTACTTATACTAAGTGCTGTCTGTTTTTATCTTATCTTTACTCCTCTCCCACACTTAGAAAACAACTTGAATGCTTTCAGAACACGTTATATTTTAGCCATTGAAAGAAAGTATTCTATTATTATGGCCCTTATCAGCTTGTCTCCATAGAAACATGAGAACCAGGTACACAGTTGCCTTCAACTACAAACTTCTCATGTTACACTGTGAACATTTATTTGCAAAAGGAAAACTTTTCATTACATTCAATGCTGTTTTATTTACTTGCTTCCACTTAAAACTTGTTAGATAAAGCCAAGGGACTTAATCCAGTCATTCCTTATGCAAAACTAAGAAAAAGCATATCAATTTTATTTATATCATGCTATTTTGTCCAGGCTTTCTTCTCTTTTTACACTGCAGTGCCTACATTTCTTAAAATTGAATAAGAAGAAAGACAGGAAGAAGAAAAAGGAACTTGTTTATTTTAGCATCCCTATCACACACAAAAATAACTGAAAAAGTTTTACTATATAATATGCAGTATATGTCATGTTTTATAAAAATACTGTTAAGAACAAAAATTGTTTTATTAGAGTTACCACTTTCCTTCCTTCTCTCATCTCCTTAATGCCTAGGTCTTTGTTGATCCTTTCCATGATACTCCATTCCATGGTTTTGCATATTAGACTAGTCAGACTAATAGGTCTGTAGTTTACAGGATTGGTTGATGGTACACTCTTGTGAAGTGAGATAACGGTTGCAGTCCTCCATTCTCATGATAAAAGACCTATTTTAAGGTTATAGTTGAAAAGTGACTCAAGTGGTCTTGATAGGTCATGTTTCCAGCTATTTAAGAGGCATCTCATGATACTTTTGGGAACCCACTGAGGCTGTGTTTGTGGCCTTAGTGAGCACCATCAGGACCTGCTCCCTGTCATCAACTGGGGGGGGGAGGGTTATCCCTGTACATATTTAATGAAGAGAGGCACGGGAGTGGGAGGTGAAGTTTGAGATTAATTTGTCAGCCATTAAATTCAATATGTCAGTCTGCTCAGTGAAGGTGGCACCAATGACCACCAGTTCGGCACACTGATATGTGCTACCTTTGAAGTTTCACACATAGCTGTAGGAGGCCTTGTGGTTGTCTTTAGCCTGTGAGTTTATCTTGACCTCATAATTGTCCTTGGTGGACTTAATTAGTCATCTTCATTTACTGTTTAGTTTATTTAGAGAGCACCTATCATTATGAGAGTTGCTGTTCCTGATGTTATCCATGGTGGGGGTGCAGCACTCGCCCATATTGGTGAGTACCAAGTCCAGTAAGTTTGAACCTCTGGTGGGTGTGCACCCCATCTGGTCATGGGTATTTGTGTTAATAAATCCAGGAATCATTGTGTCTATGAGCTTAAAGCAGTACATGTTTTACAGTCCACAGGGGGATATAGTTAAAGTCTCCCATGTATAGAGTATTTGGTTTAATGGTGAGTGTCTCCGTTAGGTCCATGTACAAGCTATGGAACTCTAGAGACACTGAGGGTGACCTACCGCTTGCTAGGATATGGTACAGGACTTTGTCAATGGTGATTTGCATGTAAATAAATTCCAGGGCCATGTCCTGTTTAACCAATATAGAGTTATGCTTATTGCTAATATAGATTGAGACTCCTGCACCTGTTGTTCCTGTCTGTGAAGCCAATAGTCTAAATGTGTGGAAGGCACTGAAGCCTTGCACTGCTGAAGTACTTTCTGCAGATCTAAACCATTTCTTGGTAATGGCATAGATGTCTAGATTTTCCAGAGTGAAGAGAGCTTGTAGGGTGTAGAGTTTCTTGTTTAAGCTTTGAGTATTGAGCTGTAACACCTTTAGGTTTCTTTGGGTTTTATTTGCTTTGTCAGTAATTTGTCAATTTGGCTTTGACTAAAAAAGGTTCTAAGGAGGTGGATAAAATTTTAGCCAATATTTGAAAGCCTAGGGGAGACAGGCAAAGTCCATCCTTGGCAAAGCAGTGTTGTCTGTTAATCATATCATCCCTATGCTGACAAATATTAAATCCCCATGGAAAGACAACCAGAAACTATGCCAATTACTGAAGTCAATCATCTTTTGTTCATACTGTGGCATCATCTTTGGTGAAGGTAGATGCTGCTCAGTGCAAGGCACATTCCTGCCTCAGACACATATTCAGAGAGATCAACAATGATTCTCTTCATACAATCCAAGGAAGTATGTTTCATTCTGTTAACCCCCAGATGGACTATGGCAGAATTATACTGGTACCTGAGGTGAAGTGATTTCAGTTTGTGCGCAGTTTGTCAGATCCTGGCTCCAGATAAGCAACTAACCATTATCTTTCCTTGTTCAGTCTGATGAGTGGGTCATTTGTGTGCCCTACAATGGATTCTCCTATGACAAGAGTCCTGGGTAATGTGTTGGTTTGTCATATGGGCTTTGCTCTTGGGGCTATACTGGGTGTAGGAGTATGTGTGGTGTTTGTTGTTGCTTTTGGTGAGTGCTTTAGAGATGGCTGAGGATAAGAGTTACCATTTACATGCTTAGGCGGTCTTTCAGATTAAGTAAGCTTGATTTTTAGTGCCTTAGCACAGGTTGGTTTATGTGTACGGTGGACACTATGTGTGGTGGATGTACTGTGTGTGTGTTCCTGACAATCTTGTTTATGTGCAAGATTTTTGCTTCCAGTGAAACTGTGTATGTGTATCTCTCACACACTGTGTTTGTATTTTCAATGATTAAATGGTTGTCTGTGAATGTGAGATAACTGCTACATTGTCTCAGGACGCCCATATCCATCAAGCTAGCTATAGAGATACTTAGAAATTGCATATTAATGCTGTCCAAACCTGTATTTGAGTAGGCTACTGTAGGTTGTGGACTGGGTTATACAGAGGTCTTCTTGGGTGGTCTCTGAGGTTTGGCACTACACTATATTAGATTGTGTTAAGATTTCATACTAGTGCTGTTTAATGTGTAAACTAGCTGCTCTAAGCTTGTCTCCGCAAAATGGCGTAGTTTTAGCCACATTAAGTTACAGATTTCAGTTATAAGTGAAGTTTTATAGATAAAATTTGCTTTCTGAGCATTTGTCTGTAGGAGGCAGTACTAACCTCTTGACATAATAACACCAAGAAAGATTGCTTGATATTGTGATGCTACAACAAAACTTAAACTATCTTGACAAGGCACTTTCAAGTATTTGGGTCTTTTAGAATGACTTAAAGGCAAAAATCAACAAATAAAACAAAAATAAAGGTGCAACACTTTAGACAATCAAATGAAGTGAAAAAGCAATAAAATAAAGCTTTTATCTGCCAAGGCTGGAGTAGGATTAACTCAGGACCTCCTCAGACCGTGGCTAGGATGGCAAGCAAATTACAGCTCTGGGAAAATGAGTAGGGGACAACTTGTAGTAAGGGAGGTTTACTCAACTGCAATACTGGTTTGCTGGATGGACAGTTACTGTTATGTATATATGGAAAACAATGGGTGAGAAAGTACTTAAAAATGTTGCACAACAAACAATAGCAATGAAAGGGGAGGGAGAGAATGACACTGGAAGTCAGATTACCATAAGGTGAGGAAGGTAGAGACATCATAAGGAAAGGGTGGAAGGGATGAGGAAACAAATCAAACTGAAGCTCAAGTCCTGTGGTTAGAATTATAGAAACTTTTGGCTTAATCTCTCAGTGGTGGATGGGACAGACTCAAAGAACAGGGGAAAAACAGTAGCAAGGTAAACAGACAGGCAGTGTAATGCCACTTTAGGCATGAATATACAGCTATAAAAAGTACTAAAGCACAAATCCTGGGGAAGAATTCACAATACTGCCACTACTGCAATCCCACCACATATTAAGGCACCAGATTACTGGAATACAACTTTAAGAAGGTATATACAGCTATTTTCTAGGCATGCATTTTTGTAAACTTTTTCCATGATGAATGTCAGACTTGATATCCAAACTGGGCAAATGGCAAAAAAGAAGAGCTAGGCACAGGAGCTAGAAATGCTGCCTTTGCCCAGTATGAGATACTATAGTATGCTCTGGAGAAGGCGTATGTGAAAATGAAAAGCATCAGAAGAGAAAAATCAGCCAAAATGGGGAATATAGTAAAGCAAATGTAAGCAGCCAACCCAGTGTAAAAGTTATTTCACTGTGAAGTCAATGTTAGCTATATATCTCTTCACATTTTGTTCACCCACTAGTCTTACCTAGGAGCCTACACTCTGCTTTCTTTCTTGAATCTGGTGGTCTGCATGCTATAGAGACTTATAAGGGATATCCTGCCCTACTCCAGCATCAAGTCCATCACCTCAAGTCTCCATTACTTCTTTTTCTTTTTATCCTCATCAGCAGTGTCATCCTCATATTTCTTATTGCCATTTTCCACTACTTGTATGACTAATTTCCCTTGATCTCACCATATTACCACACATTGGACCTTGGGTTCATGGCAGCATGTTAAACACTCTTACACTGAGTGCATTAACACTGAAATAACAATGCTGACTAAAAATTCAAATAAAACAAAAACTTCACAATAAACATTTCTGCAAGGTGACCTCCATGTGGGAGCTGTAATTCCTAGACCTTTGTAGTATTAAGTATGCAAACTTTGAGGTCATGTAACTTCAGGATTAAGAGAATATTCCGTTTTAAATATCAGACTACAAATCCTCCATACAGTTGAAATGTTGACACAATGGACTTAATGTATCCAAAAATCATAAAAGAATATTATGAAATCAGCTTTAAAAGAGTGCACACCAACTGTTGGTTTCTTCCAGCTTCTGCCTCGCATGCAACAATATTTATACTTGTATTAGTACAACATAAACTAGACTTCAGCAATACACAACATCACCCTTCACTAAAAACTTCAACTACTATGTGTTTCTTTGTCTCATTTCCTTTTCAGTCTTCTTATAACTTGCATTTTCTCTGCACTCCATATATTGATGATACTCCCCTCTTCCATCTCAATTTCAAGGAACTCTTAATTTAATTCTCTAACTCGGCTCTGAAATTTCCTTCCCATCTTGATTTAAATGCAGGAAGTGTCTGAAATAAAGCCTTTAGTTTTCTTAAAAAGTTTCTCAGACACTAATATTCCACAGTCTTGCCAGTAGCACCAATCACTCCACAGTTCAATGAAAGCTGTAATTCAGTTTGCAAGCAGAACAGGTGACACTTTGAGAAGGTTACTGTCTTTAATGTGTTGCCCACTTTTGAGATTATCAATTTTCATTTTTCCTTGCAATTGCAAGAAATCAGCAATGACTGCTACTTCTGGCAACACAGAACTCTGGCATTTTTTTAATTTTTCTTGGCTACTTATAATGCTTCAGTGAAATAGGACGACAACAAGACTACATTCCATAGTCTCTCAATATCTGAGATATAAGTGCTGGTTTACCAAATTAAGCATGGTTAACATGAAGCCAGTTAAACACTAAGTTAGATTTCTGGAAGAGTCGGGGAACTGAGACAGAGAGCATGAAAATATTATATGGTGGTTGTTTTACAACTATTTTTGTCTCATAGTGTATGATGGAAAAATCAGGATCACAACAACCTTATCACGCATGTTGAGAAAATGCTCTTATTGACAGAACTATACTCTCCATAGCCAAGTAGAATAATCGTAAATTAAACAATTTAGGGCAGGCTTTACTTGATTGTTTTCATTACCTGTTCTTATAACAGCCATGCAATCATTATTACTGGTTTTAAGCACAGTTATACAGTTGTACACTTTAGTATATTGTGGGATTACATCAACCACTTTAATTAATATTACACTTGCCTAGTTTCTTGAGAGCTATCCTGTGCAAATTTTGCTGCTGCAGGTAAAATTCGATCAGTTACATCTTTTATTCCTGACAACAGACGCCCGGGACCCATTCGTTCAACCACTTCGAATAAATGTTGTGCTGTACATTTCCTTACTGCTGTATGCAAGTGACTGGAACAGAAACAACACATTATTAGGTTCTTCTCAACAAAAAGTACAACTCTAGAAACATATCAAAGCAAAATTTTTCTCAGTTACTCCACTGCTTTTACAGTATATGCCTCAAGCATCACAAATTAGATTTGTACAGAGATAATTTACATATTACAATTTCTTTGTTCATTGAAGACAACAGGTACTGACTAGTAAATCAGCTAGACAGCATATCAAAGCTGTATGAAAGTTAACAAGGGAATATACAACTCTGATTTTAAATAAATGTTGTTTCAATTGGGATATAAGAATGTTTTTTAATAAATGATGCTTCACTTAACCAGCCTGCTTAATTTCTTTCCAGTTAAATAAATTGCATGTTTCTTAAATAACTTAGCTGGCATACATTCCAATCCACTCTACTCCACCTAATAAGTACAGTCTTGTCTGTCTAATGCTCTCTTTATTTTCATCCTTTCAGAAACATATTACAAGCAGCCAGTTATTTCTCTATGAAGACATTTCAGTTGCTCTTTTCACCTTAGTGGCTCATGTTGAGGATCTTCAGAATTTATACCACAGCCACTAAATAAGATAAGGAAAAGTACAGGGATCCTAGAAGGGAAAATTAATGAAGAGGGAAAAAGGGGAAGTACTGACAAAAAAGAGAAGTGAAAGGGAGACAGACAAGTAAAGTGCTCAGGATATGTAGGGTCTGCAGCAGAATGAAGGAACTTCAAGGGACAGTATGGGAACAAAAGACAACAGTGAACCGAACAGTTAGGCAAGAAAGGACACAGAAGATTGGGCAGCAGGAGATATAAGCAGGAGAGCAGATAGGATGGGATGAGAAAAGTTATAATTATGGCAGGCAGGAGGACAAGGGCAAAAGTAGTCATACAATAGCTAAGTGAAACAGCAGGAGGAAAGCAGCATAGGGAAGGAGGGGGAGAGGGAAGAGGCAAGGAAGGAGGAGGGGAAATAAAATGAGGTTGGAGACGGTCAGTAAATGCAGGATAATAAAAGGAAGCCATGCTGTAGTTGCAGAAGCAAGCAATGTGATGAACAACGGAGAGGAGACAAAGCCAGTGGTAGCCAGGTAGGCGGGAACATTAGATGGGAAGCTGTACAGAACTGCACAGGGAACAGAACTCAGCCAAAGAAAGGATGGATTGAGAATCAGATAGAAAAAGGCGGTGAGAAAGGAGTAGTAAATGGAGCCTGGAAGCTGAAGAAAAGGCATAGAGGAACAGACAGCAGGCAGGAGCAGAAAAGGTGGTGAAAATGGAGGACTCAATACTAGCCGGTGAGGGCAAGAGGAAGGAAGAATATGATTAAGCTGGAGATGGCTCCAAGTTTAACCCTCACCAGGATATGTCCAGCACTGATCAAGTTGGGCACAAAAGGAAAGGTTTATCTATTTGCAGTGGTTCATGCGGGAATAATGACCTGACAAATGACAGTGCAGAATTGCAGGCACATACGATCAAGAAATGGCATGTCAGCATTGTGCAAAAGTTCAAGAGTACAACAGCATACTCAGAAGTGCTAACCATATTAGCAGCCAAAAGTATCATGAAGAACAGGATTAAATAGTTCAATAGATGGCTTGGAGACTGGGACAGACTAGGGGATGCTGACAGTGTGGCAGAGATAGACAGACAGACAGAGGCAGAACCTTGTAAGGTGAGGATCTCTTCAGTAAGAATGAGCATCATTTTGGTAAAACACAAGCCAAAACAGAATATTAGGATGAATTTTTCTTTAAAATGAGATGGAAAGGTAGTGGGAAGTGAAGGGTGTTCAGGGAAAGAAAAACAAGGAAGGAAATGTGAATGTTTGCCAGGATAAAATGATGAGGTAGTAAAAATGGATTATAAGTTTCCCGAGGAAAAGGGAAAAAGAAGTAGAGGAGGACAGCATCACAACAGAATGTGCCTTAGGTAAATAAAAAATGTTTGGGGGTGGTACAGACAGACAACAGGAAAGGAGGAGGTGTAGCAGAAGAAAGAAAGACACCAGTAACATTCAGAAGTGGGATGAGGGTCAGTAAGAGAAAGAAAAACATTAGAGAGGGATTCGATGAAAAGGTAAGAAATGGGGAATGCACTATGAAAATGGCATGAAGGATGAAGAGAAGGGCACAAGAAATCTTCAAAAGCTCCCTAGAAGGCAGATATTGAAATATTGATTGGAGAAGACAGCAGGAAACAGGAAGAGGGAGAAAAGATTCCAGGTTGTGCACAATAATACCAGAAGCAAAACAAGGAAAATGGTTGAGATGGAAACAATAATACAGGAATTTCAATCTAAAATTCTTGGAATAACACAGACTTGGAGCAATGACCACAGGAAATTGGACATGATAGTACAGTATGTTTAGGAAAAGCATGAAATGGAAGAATGGATGGATGCTAGCATATCTAAGGAAAGTGCTTTAGAGGAGGTAATAAGAGGATAAGGAAACTGGACTGGAAGGGAGATATGACAGGGTGAAAGGAAAGAGGGCAGCAATGAACCGAAATCAAGTTTCCTAGGGAGAAAGAAGGCAGGAGAAAAGGGGAAAAGATGATGCAGCAACACTCTGTACAGGCTATTAAATGCAAATAAAGGAGATTATGAGCTAGATGGGAACAAACCAAATGATGCACACAGAGGAAATGGGTAGCTTTGGCTATGACTTTCACCTGCTAGAGACAGGCTGAAGTATTCCCTCATTTACAGTGGGACAATTCTGACTCTGGGTATGTACTGTAAATCTGAAATGAGGCTATTGTAGTAGCAGTTCCAAAATGAAGTAATGCATTAAATTCTACCAATTACAGGCCAATTTGTTTAGCCATCATAAAAAGAAAACGTAATGACAGAGTAACATTGAGTTAAACACCAGAGGTCTTTAGATTAGGGATACATTTCAACCAGCATGGTTTCACAGTTGGATATCCATATTAAAAAAATCTGCATTTTTACACTAACTAGATCAATGTTCTCGATACGGGACTATCAGTAACCTCTATATATCTGGATTTAGCAACGGCATTTGCCTCTGCCCACATAATGATATTTTAGCAACAATGGAAAATGTAAAGGTAAATAACTATATAATAACCTGGGTTGCTAACTGGCTGTCTAACAGACACAGCAGTGTAACAATCACATGTGTATTCTCAAATCAAACTGTGAGTCTATTAACAGATGCGTTGCATGGGTGAGTTTCTGCACCATTTCTGTTCAACATATCTATGACCATATTTACTGGTAGAAAGAGAATATGGGTCAGTAAATGACTCTAAGATTAGTAGCATTGTCGTTTTATGTAGATGAACATGAAAGAATGCAGCATTACTTTGATGCAATTGCTAAGTAGTCCAAGTATAACTCTATTCTCTAACACTAATAAATGTAGCATTTTGCATTGTGGCAGCAGAATTCACAAATATCCCTATGCCACATATCATCATCCTCAGATATAACAAGAAAAGTAGGTGTAGTTATTAAAAGGCCACTCGATTTTCATACCAACATCATTGTAATAATCAGATTTTATGGTATACTGAATGAGATGTTACATACAACTTTGTGCAGGAGTAAAAAAAATGCAGATTCCATTATTTAAGTACCTGATAATGGCTATTATGGAGTACCATGGGATAGCATGTATGTATAGTAAACTGCAAATAAGAAAATTAGACACAGTGCAAAAAAACTGTAAAATGACAGATTAAAGGGGATGCAGAAATTAAGTTATAAGGCTAGACCCGATTTCTTACAGATTTTCAAGAGGTGACCTAATCTTGAGATATAAATGCTGTAGTAATGTCTAGTTCGCAATGCATGTTGGTGTGTCTTTTATTTCACACTAGTCTGATAGAAGGAACAATAACCGTCTTGTTGTTGTACCAGAATTCAATATTATAGTCAAGAAAAGGAGTTTTTAGTCAGAGCAACAAGGTTACAGAATAAGCTACTTATAATTGTTAGACTGACATCATGATTTTGGCAACGTTCAAAACCGTGGCTGACATATGGGCTGATAATTGTGTATATGACCATGGGTCAGTGACACCAAGCTCCTAGAAAGTCTCTCAAGAGCTTCTGTAACAAAACACATTTCATCACCATAGCATTGCAACAGACTGATGCATTCAAAATATTTTGCAGACTGGAACCAGGAAATGATGAACACTCAAATACATTATTTACACTTGCTTGTAGGTCTGATCCATGACTGAAAATAGTCCAGAAAAGACCACTTCAGTTACCTGGTTAAATAATAATAAATTAAACTAAATTGAAGGATCTTTATGTAAGAGCTCAAGTGGTTAAGAGTTGGCATGCAACAGTATACTGCAGAATGACCATGGAGAAGGAAATGGGGAAGTGGTAAAAAGACAAGGACTAGAGATTATATGGGAGCTGACTATGACATAATAGGGAATACACAATCATGAAGCTAGGAAGGTTGCAGGAGAGAAAAGGAGTGGACAACATGTGGGACCACACAAAAAGGTCAATCTCTAAAGTTTGGAAAAGGATTAAATAGTCTACCAAAACAAAAAGATAAAGGAAGCATTCTGACTCACTAGGGAGGAAAGGACAGCCAAAGAGAAAATCAGAAGAGATTCTGGGAAAGGGGAGGACCATAAAAATCAGCAAAGCATTGAGAAGGCAACATAAGCAACTGAAAACAAATATTTACAGTAGAAAGAAGGTATTTTTGTACTGCAATAAGAAAAGAAAGAAAGTTGGAAAAGAAATAGAAAAGGACACGAAGGACCAGGTGAAAAGTATAAATGACTGTTTTGTATCAGTGCTCGCCAAGGAAGCAGACTGGAGGGTACCAATCTGGGAAAGGAGGGAGTCGACAGAGTATGGACAGGTGAGGAGACAGCAACATAAGTGTTATAAACAGTATTGGAGAATGGTCCAAAAACAAAGACATTGTAGAAACTAGACTGGGTCCCACCAAGGATCATAAGCTTGAGGCAAGCAGCTACAGTGATCATCCACAATGAGAGATCAAGGAGTGGCACAAAAAACTACAAGAAAGTAAGCCTAACTTCAGTAATGACAAAACAATGGAAGTGGTCTTAAAGTTAAAAAAAAAAAAAGGAAATTAAATGCTTCCCGGGATGGTGAGATCCAACATATGTTCACAGCAGTTAGATCCTGGCAAATATTCTATGAATAATTTCTTAGGGAGGAAAACAGAGATAACCCTGTGAATGTGACTTATCTGAACTTCAGGTAACCCTCTGATTTGGTCCTACAGTGTAGGATCCTTAGAAAGAGTGAGTGGGTAGATTAGAGAACAGATGTTACTATTACCCAAAGGGCAGCTCTAAAAGGGTAAGATATTAACAAGTGATATTCAACATGGCTTAGTCTTGGGTCCTGCCCAATTTAATGTATTCAGCTCAGATATCATGCAGGGCATGGAAAACTACACAAGTCTCTTTGAAGATGAAACCAAGGTTAGGAATTGGTAGCAAAGCAGGGAGCGAGCCTGAAGAGGGACCAAAAGACCCTGAATGCATTATCTAAAATGTAGCAAACTCACTTAAATCCATTCAACAGTAAAGTGGTACATCTGGGAAATGACAACCAATGGGCCGAATAAGTAGGCAAGAAAGTTAAGACAGAAATATCCAGAACAAGAAAATGACTTGCAGATGGGGGCTACTGTGGAAAACCTAATCCATAAGGCTCAGATTGGAAACTCAGTAATAAAGGCTAAACAGATACTGGGGCAAACAAATGGGGAGAAAGGCAAGATCAATAGTCCACTAAGAAAGTAATATGCTCCTTTACCAGGCACTGGACTGTTCAAGTACAATTCAGGCTAATATATGTGGCTCTGGAGGCATTATAGTGAAGTGGAGGTCATGCTTACCTCAAAACTGTTCCAACTGTTGTAGGGAGTTTCAATTTAGGTGCTAACTAATTAATTTCTCCAATTTTTCTGAAAGAATGCAGTTCAGTTTTGTCCTCATTACCATCTCAATTTCCCCAAAGTGCACTGAAAAATACTTGTTTTAATATAGACCCAGGTGTACACAAATTGTCATGTGTGTGTTGTAGTTCCCTCTTCTTCTGTATGTGACTGCATGGAGAATGTCCTGGGAAGGCTGTTGGTGCAGTCCTTTTTTGTTTTCTAATTTGTTTGACAGTATTTACACTGTGATGCTGCTCCTTGCCCCCCCCCCCCAAATAAAATAAAAACATAACTGCACTAAGTTATTTTGGCTGCAGAGATTTTGTAAGGCAAGAATCTGTTTTCTTTTTTCAGTTAGAGAGAAAGAGTGGAAAACTATACATTTTCAGAATGAAATACAAGCTATTATCTAAATTCCTGTGTTAGGTTATTAGAAAACTTAATATAAACAGAATTCTTTTTATTCCACACTGTTAACTGTTACCAAAGTTGAGTGATCCCCTTTTGTTAACAATTCTGCAGTACAAATGGTCAATAAATCTCTGGTTGTGCAGGAGACAACAAAGGGTAAATGCAGTTGTTCGGAGGGCACTTTTAACGAAAATGTTTGGACAGGTAAATGTGACGATATCCAGGCTAAACAAAGACTTTTTAAAACTACTACTTTTTTTAGACACTACAGCAAATCAGAAATTCTAATCTGTTTAAAGCTCTGCAAAAATACAATTTCTCCCTAAACTTTACAGGATTAATTAAAAAGTGATATGAAAAGTCCATAGCCTATGTAAAGATTGGATCTTATCCATCTAGCCCATTTGAAATATTAATAGGTACTAAACAGGGGTGCCCCCCCCTCCCCATTACTCTTTGGCCTGGCTACTGAGCCTCTTGCAAATTATGTTAGAAATAATGACAGCATTAAAGGATATAAAGTGTCAGACAAATTATCCCCTAAGATACAACTGTTTGCTGATGACCTACTAATAACATCTAATGATACTGAGACTTCAATAGATCACCTATTACATAATCTAGACTTCTTTGCAAACATCTCTGGTCTACAATTCAATCACATCAAAACTCTACATTTATTAACATAGTGTTGCTTTGGAATAACACTACTTATACATTATATTGGAAATCAAAACATGAAATCTTACTTCTAAATAGTAATAGGACATTGGTTGAACCATATACTCAAATACAAACATCTTTATATGGATTTTAAAAATATACAATCAAAGTGAAAGGTCAAAACTTGTTCTCACACCTCTGACAAACCAACTATTGCTGTGGTTTAAAAAGCGTATGTTTTCTAATCAAACAAT
Organism: Protopterus annectens; assembly: GCF_019279795.1. NCBI lineage: Eukaryota > Metazoa > Chordata > Ceratodontiformes > Protopteridae > Protopterus > Protopterus annectens. The sequence continues at coordinate 601,641,750 of NC_056737.1, forward strand.
TAAGAATTTATTAATAATTATGTTTAGTATTGCTTACACAATATCTTTTGATACTCAAAAACTGTTAGAATTTAAGAAGAGTGACCTATTACACTGGAATCAATTTCTCTCAGCTAATAAAATAAGTTCTGCAAACTATTTGATCAGCAGATATAGTTTGCAAAATTGCAATTGGCTGGACATCCAAACTTGTAAGAATTTTATACATACTAAACTCATACCCGCATTAGAGACATGCAATAAGAGTAACTTAATCTTGTATTTTATCTCAACAATTATTAATAGCTCACCCAAGTACACTTCATACATATCTGTTATTTATACAATTCTCAGAAATGATTTTAGCAAAACAGATGTTTCTTTCTGGAATTATTCAAGTGAAGTTAATAGACAAGTATTCTCAGAAAAAAGATAAAAAACTTTGTTTACAGTCAGTGAAGGAATCCTCATCTTCTCGGTTCTGGCATGTATACACATGGACATTTTTACATAGATGTTTTTTCACCCCACATAGACTAGCAATAATGTACAAAAAATATGAAATGAAATGCTGTAGATGTAGACACCCTGATGCTGACTGGATACATATGGCTGTTAATTGCAAAATAATTTCCCCATTTTGGTTAGACTCTAAACATCTTTGTAAAGGTCTATGGAATGACAACTATATAATTTCTTACTCCTTTATCCTTTTCAATGTTCCTGAAGTCAATCCTAAAACATTTTTACTATGGTCTATCTTCTCTATAGCAAGGAAACATGTTATTAAAAACTGGAAATCCCAATCTACTCCTGTCTTTAAAGTTGTCTATTCATCTTGTGAAATACATTTGTAAGAATGAGATTGCACTATAAAAAGGGACTAACAACAAAACTAATAATTTAATTGCTTGAACAAAACTGTCTAATTTGTTAGAGAAATATTAAGTGTTTTCCTATGTATATTGCTTTTTTAGTTGTTATGAACATTGCATATAGTTTACTTGTTTTTTTTTTCTTGTTGCTATACTGTTAAGTTATTGTGTTATAAAATGAATAAAGCATTTTGGAAAAAAAAAGAATTCTAATCAGAGCTCAGTGGACAAATCTCACCAAATAACCATGAAAAGTTAAGCAGATCTTTCCTGAAATAAATATTATTCAACTAAACTTTGAGATGTCAGACCAAAAAATGAAGAGTGTAGAAAATGACTGCAAACTGTATGTGGTATGCATCAGATAATGGCCAAGTGAAGGGTCTGCAGTGGATCACTTCAATCACTAGGTTAACAAAAATAAAATTAAGAATATTATTTTCACCATTTGCATCGTGCTGCAATATTATATTACCCTTTCTCACCCTCTAGTCCTTTCTTCTCCCTTTCATTCCCTACTTTTTTGTAAATGGGACACCCAAACTGGTCTTCTGGTTACACTCATGGATCCACTTATGGTGCCAGACATGAACCTGTGCATGTTTGTCTGTGTCTGCATGTCTTTGTGTCAGTGTGTCTGTAGTGCATACATGTGTATTGGTTTTACTAAACATCCTTTTCATAACCATGGCAAAATAATACACCCACTACATATTTTTGTTTTTCCCCATTTTTCATTGTCAGTATTATCTTACGGCTGCTTGTGCTCAGCATCCCAAAAGTATACCAGAAATGGGAATAGCTAGAAGATGCAGAATATATGAATTCTATGTTCATTAGGTGTCTCTGAATTAGAGAAGTACCACCTGATTTTTAAGGGCTTTGTCCCTGATTTTTATGTCTGTAGCTTGAAAGGTGTGGGTCACACTACTGGAAGGGCAGACAACAGAATGGCGATGGGAATGGATGGCATGAAATATTGTGACTCAGCCAATACTGACTTCCTGACTTAAGCCCATTACTTGTCAGAACACAGAACCTTAAATAGGCTAAAACAGAAAAAGGAGACTATCAATGACATAATCTACTGGTCTCACTTTTCTGGAAGGATGGCACTGACTCTTGAAGGTCTTGATTTCCTAAAAGGCATCTATACCCCTAGTCTATCTGCTTTTTGAATAATTCCACAGCTTCTGTCATTTTACAAACATTGGTAAGGTGTTAACTCTAAATATGTGCTTCATATTATACCACTTACTCATTTAAAAAGATACTGTTCAAAGACTTGTAAATCATGATTAAACCCGTGGGAAGTGCCCTACAGTGTAATAAGTAAAGGTTACTCTTTAGTGTAATTCTGACACAGATTACATTACTTTTAACTTCTCTTTAGATGTGCTCCAGCTTTCACCATAATAAATCATACAACCAGGTGAATACTTAGTACTTTACACTAGTAAATACAAAACTGATGTAGATTAGCAACAAATCCCTTGGAATATATGAAGTGAAAAGTCTTAAACCAGAACCCACTAATTTATTAGCTTTTAATCATATTGTGCCTACATGCTGAAGTAAATTTGTTTTGTAAGCTTATACATATCACTAGCTTAATGTTTACTTGCATAGAGCCTAACACTTCATCATCACCCTTGTGTGTACAGTTTAAATTAGAACTGTACACATCCCAATTTTCGGATGGAGAGCACCATGTTTAATGCAAATATCAATCAAATAATATGTTAAGATTATTCTGTACATTTTGGGCATATTTTTCACTATTCCTAGGCTTGTGATTTTTAAAATGCTTTCATATTTTGTTGATGAAATATTTTCATTATAAGATATATCTAACAGACAGACACAAACCAGTACTTGTAAAACTACTCCACATCTTAATGAAATTGGTTGGATCAGTTCACAGCTTTTTCACAAGTGTTTTTTTCATCTTTTACCTATTATTCACCATCTTCTGTGTCCTGCTGCCCCCTTATCAATCTCCATAACAGACAGAGAGAGGATACAGGCTTCACAGTTTAATGTCATATTAACAAGAAGGGTAACTTAATTTTCCTATGCTTACTTCTTTAAGCCTACCTCAATTCATGGCATGCAGTGGTGAGAATGCATTATCACATCTGATTCTAAATAATCTATTAGTCAACTATACTTCTATTTTGGAATGCAATCATTTACACTTAAGAGTAGGCATTTTTTATCAAAACAAAAATAACTGAAATGTTATATTAAAGTACACTTTGTAAAAATGCACTTTGTTCTCCATAGTCTTCATGGTTAAGGTATAAAAAGATGCAAGTCTGGCAATGTTACTTTTCCATTAAATCTGTTCTGATGTAAGTCTATTATCTCAAGTTGTTCTAAAGGTCTGGATAAAAGACCGACAATGTACTTTTATATTAAATTAAGATAATTATATTCAGAAGGGTGACCTATAATTTTGTGTTCATATGTCTCGTATCTGTATCAACTTTTCCTTTGTATATGGGTCCAACATGCACCTCCTCTCACAGAATGTACAGTTGAGTAAGGTAGCAACAACAACAGGTCTTTAAAAAGGATGCATCTCATCAGTTATTCAATAGATCTTCAAGGGGAGGTTACTGTAACAGTAAAGCATATCATTTGAGTTTACCAGCCATGTATGCATGCATGACTACAGGAATTTAACAAAGTGGTGGCACCTTCATTACAAGGAATCAACACTTCTTGTGCTTGCTAAATTACATGGATAACACAAGACTCCATTATATATACTACATTATTCCACTTTCTCTAAAGTTTCTCAAACCTGAATCTTTCACAAGAATGTGTTTGGTGTATAATAGCAGTGTAAAATAACCATGAATATATGCTTCATGTGGGCGGCACAGTGGTGCAGCGGTTAACGTTGTCGCCTCACAGCAAGAGGTTCTCCGGTTCGATTCTTGGCTGGGGTGCCTTCTGTGTGGAGTTTGCATGTTCTCCCTGTGTTCGCGTGGGTTTCCTCCGGGTACTCCGGTTTCCTCCCATATTCCAAAGACATGCACCTGGAGCGTTTCTCCCTGGGCCTCCGCTGAAAACAGGCTCTGTGGAACCTAGTTGGATATTCCCGGTCATCAAATGTTAAATAAATAAATATATATATTCTGGAAAAAAAAAAAAGACAATGCAAATATGTGCCGAATACTTAAATTTGTGTTTTTTAATGCCAAATATACTATGTTCTTACCTTTCTTTATTCTTACAGGTTCATATCTTGGTAATAGGCAGATTTTCTGAACAACCATATAAAGCCAAGCCATACACCGTAGAAAGCTTTGCTACTAGATTTACTTCGCTTTCTGATAAGGATCTTACAACCAATCCCTGGGGCAAATTTATCTGAGCCCATCCAATCATCAATACTTGAATGAAAGGAGGCAAAAGTGTCACATAGGCAGGTTTTTTTTCTCACTAAACATCTTTATTGAATTATCGCGTATGACGTAGGCAATCTTACATTTATATAAATGGAAAACAAACAACATTGAAACCACTTTAGTTGCAAACATTATACATCACAGACACCACTGAAACAACTGTAGCTGCAAACATTATACATCAGTTATAATCTATCCAGTCATTGTCAGTAAAGCATTACATGCCTCTTTCAAATCCTGCCTCTTAAACCTCATTCCTTCTCTGCATATATTGTTCCAACAATTCCAGTTTTTTTTCTATGTAGTTTACTCTATCCTTTTTCTAAAGACCCACTTCTAGTTGTTTTATCTCAGTTACTGTATTCTCTACTTCTAGTAAAGTTGGTCTAGACTTTGATTTCCATTTTCTAGTAATTGCTATTTTGGCAGCCAACATAACTAGACTCAGCAAGCCATTACTATGCCTAGGCAAGTATGATTCTGTATCATAGTGCAAAAAAATCATCTCCCCAGTCAATTCAATCTGCTCACCCAGCATCTCTGACAGAACAGTTCACAAGGAATCCTTAGTCTGCCAGCTCATTACACTCCCACAAATATGTTCTCAGCCACCTCTATCTTGCTCGTCACACCTCCAACATTTGCTGTCTACCCGAGAAAAAATTCTTTGGAGTCTACATGGGGCATAAAAATACCTATGTAAATCCTTCCAGGCAAAGATTCTAAATCTTCTAGACTTTGTTGCATATTACATAAAATTGTCTCTTTGTGAACTGCTTATCCAATCTCTCTTCTCAATTCTTTCTTAAGTTCCTCTGATTGACTCTTATAACTGTCATGCAATATTTTATATGCTCTACTTCTACTTGTTGTTCTTCTTCTTTTGGCTTTTCCCGATTAGGGGTCACCACAGCGGATCACCTGTCCGCTCATGATTGGCAGTGGAGTTTTACAGTGTCACGTTGCCAGCCCGGCGCCCAACCTTCCACAGAAGGCACACACATGCACGCACTCACACCTAGGGCCAATTTAGAGTATCCAATCCACCTACAACATGTCTTTGGGATGTGGGAGGAAACCCACGCGACCACAGGGAGGACATGCAGACTCCGCACAGAAGGCACCCTAGCCAAGGATCGAACCGGAGAACCTCTTATTTTATATGCTCTATGAATTATTCCTTTTTTTAACAGCAGCTTCTATTCTAGACTCTATTAAAAACTCTATCAGTGCTGGTCTTTCATTTAGGACACCCCCTATTTCTTTCTCTGTGCCTATACTCTGATATCAATCCTTGACAGGGAAGGCAATCTCTAACCTGCAGTTCAAGTAAATTCTTGGCCTCTTCCCATTCTGTTGCCTTTCCCTTTCTAGTTATTTGCTCCCAAATACTTTGGTTCCTTTGCCAGCTTTCTCCAATAAATTCCAGCCCCATCTTCCCTGTTATCCGCATCCCTAACCACAGTCATCACTATCACCAGACTCTCTTTTCTCCATTATCATGCTGGTTTAGTTCTTAGAATACCCCCTGCTATTTTATGACAATAACACTCTGTATGACTTTTGTTGTTCTCCTTAATAGCCTGCATCCACAATCCCAATCTCTCCTTATTTCTTGAGCTCCCCCCCATATCATCATTCCTTTCTACTTTGAATTAAAGTTGTCTGCTTGTGCTATGTATAACAGCCTTAACTGTGTTGCTCTAAAATACCCCCTCAAATTGGGTAATCCTAGTCTGCCTTGTTCTATTGGAAGAATCAGGTTATCCCACTTAACCCTTGCTGTCTACCCTTCCCAGATAAAATCCTTCAACTCTTTTTTAATTGCTATCCACAGCTTCACCTCTGGTTGATAAAAATATATCTGACCTGTGTATAAGACTAAAGGGACTAAAAACATTTGAATTGCTTGTATCTTAGCATCCCTTATCCATATAACAAAGTTTCCAGTTTCTCAATGTTTTTGTATTATCTTCTGCTTAGTCTCTATCTACATATCCTTAAGCTGCCACAACAGAGTCATTTCTAATCCATACTCCTAAATACTTCATTTTATCATGTCCCCAGAAATATGGATACTGTTGGACCAATCAATTTGTGTGTGGGTACATAATTTATCACTATTGCCTTTGTTTTAGCTTCATTAATTTTGTATCCTGAGAAGATTTGAAACTGTCTTAAAATGCTCCACAACACTGTAGTGTCCCCTTTCTGGTTTTGCCATGTATAAAATAATTTCATCTGCAAATACAGTCAGCTTTTCCTGACTAACATATTTCTGAGTCCCTTATTTTCTTTGCTAATGGTTCTAAATATAATGCAAACAAAGGGGAAGGAGGACAACTCTGCCTGATTCCTCTACTCAAGCAGAAGTTATCGGAGAGAACCCCACCAACTTCCGATCCCTCATATATACTCCTAATCAACCTTATAATTGTATCAGGGAAAGCAAATGCTTCCATTGTCCTGCTCATGAAGTCGCAATCTACTCTGTCAAATGCTTTCTCTGCATAAAGACCCACCAATAACAGCAGTATTTTATTACATTCTGCTTCCCTCTGGATCATCAATGTTCTGTTAATATTGTCAGATATTTGCCTCCCCTCCAGAAAAACCACATTGATCCATATCTACCAATTTTGTTATCACTTTTGCCATTATAGACATATACACTTTATAATCATGGTTTAGTATTAAAATGGGCCTGTACAAAGTTGGACCCAATGGATCTTTACCCTCTTTAGTCATTAGCATTACTACCGCTTTCTTCCAGGATACTGGTACTTCTCCTCCTCTTAAAATACTGTTAAACAAAACCTCCTAGATATTTACCACTTTTTTTTTTCCTCTTGGCTTCCAAACTTCCACAGGAATACCATCTATTCCTGGGGACTTTCCTGTAGATTGGTTATACATAGCCATTTTTTATCTCATCTCTTCCTATCCTGTTAGCAATTGAGGCTCATCTACCTCTAACCTTGGCATATTTAATTCTTCCATAAACATTTCCATTTGTACCTTTTATTGATTTCCATATTTCTCAGCTTTATACAAACATTCATAATATTTTCAAAATATTTCTAATACTTCTACAGAATCTCATGTTATCTTCCTTATTATAGGCTCCCCTAAGCTTGGTGATAGCCCTTTCCACTTCCTGTTGCCTTAGCAGTTGTGTTAACAGTTTTTGTGCTCTACAATTATTATAAAAAAACAGTTGCTTAACAGCAGTCTTTCTAAACTTGTGCATATTATCAACATAATCCCTTATTTTCTGTTTAGCATGCTGCAGTTGTTCCTTTTCTTCTTCTGCAAAATTCCCCCTATTTTGCAATACTTTAACATTTATAAGTCCCTCTAAACAATTCTTGTTACTTCTTAGCCATATCTCCCTTTAATTTATTTCCACCCTAGTTTTAAACTCCACTTTAATTTTATCCCACTCCCTAGCTACAGTATATTTTCAGAAGAAATTTCTGTCTTCCCAAATAGCTCCTGAATAATTACTAATTTCTGTATTCTCTAGTAACTCCTGAATTAATTCCAAAACCCATTCCTTAAATTCTTCTCTTTTCAGCCAATAGTGGTGCTCCCACTGTCTCATTTTTATAGTTACTATTGGCTCATGAACTGAAATAGTTATTGGGTGTGTTTCAAGACCTTCAATTAAATGCACATGTACAGTTTTTGTATCTTGGAGAATATGCAAACTCACTCCAAACTCCTAGTACTGAATTCACATCTTCTATGCCAAACATTCATTTTTGTAAAATTCTTCAAAAATCTACTCTCCTTTTTTTATATTTTTCCTTCTAGGCCCCTAGACACGTCTTCACTGTTCCAAACCAAATTCCAGTCTCCACCTATAAGTAATATTCCTTACTGAAAGCCGATTATTTCTCCCTGAATTTTCTTAAGCTCCACTATAGGAGTTTTAGGTGGAATGCAAATGCATGACAGTGTAATCCTCCACCCTTGCCAGTAACCTCATAGTACTATATATCTTCCTTTACTATATTTTTTCCCTCTTCTATTACTATTGGAGCTCCTGCTGCAATTAATATAAGTACTCCTCTTTTCCATTGCCCCAGATATTCTGCTGAATAACCGTCCTGAAAACCTTTCATTATTATATTCACATGTTCAGTTCTTTACAGGTGTGCTCCTGTAGCATAGCTATTTGCACTCTACATTTTTTAATAGAGTTCACTACTCTTTCTTTTTTATATTTATCTGTAAGACCATTCAGACTGAAAGACACTACAGAATGCATCATTTTCTTATATATTTATTACTACCACCTTTTATGTATAACTGCTTTTTTGTTAAATGTCTAGTTCCATCTTTTATGTTACATGCATACACTGTTCAGCAGGTTGGTCTTTTATACAGTTATATATGTTATCATATCCATTTGAGCCTATGCCACATCTTACATAATTTTTTTTTGAAAGCCCTCAAACAGAACAAACAACCCCCAACCCCCCCAAAACCTATTAACTTAACACACAAAACTATGCACCTATTCAAATATTGAAGATTTTTTCTTCCTAAAAGAACAAAAGTTCTAAGTTGATAACCACACAAACAGGCTAGAGTTAACCAAAAAGAAAGGTTAATCATGCTAAGACACATGGTAAAGCCTGTACTATTAGTAAGTGTTACTTGACTTTGTATATCTTTATATCTCTCCCAGCTGAGAAGACATTTGGATGCTTTCAGTAAACACTTTCTCCAAGCCATTTTATTTATCAAATTGTATTCTAGACACAAAATTGCTAAGCTGCATTGTTTACCAGAAAAAAGCCTTACAATATTTAATATTCTTGCTCATTTACATGCTTTGCAATAAACTTGTTACTGGATAATGCCTAGGGTCTTAGCCCAGTCATTCCCCTATGCAAGCATGGGAAAAAGCACACTGATTTTTCTTTTTTCATACTCTCTTAACCAGACCCCCTCCCCACTTTTTTTTTCATTTGAGTGCCCAAATGTCTTAAAACTGAGCAAAGAAAAAGAAACAAAACGGAGAAAAATAAAAAAGCACCTGTCTATATTAGTACTTCATTGCATTTCAAAAAAAAACTGGGAAAACTTTACTTCAAGTCTAATTGGTTTTGTCTTATCTTTAAAACCCTCCCAGCTGGGAAAAACCCTGATTGCTTTCAGAGAACATTATGTCCTAGCTAATTTCTCTTTTTTCCCTAAGTCTCATTCCACTAGACAGTCTCCTGTTTTCTCTTTATCAGATTGTCTCCCTGGAGACATGAGAACCAAACAGCCAGTTTCTCTTTATCAGATTGTTTCCATGGAAACATGAAAACCAGCTGCAGAATTGCTGCTAAGTATACATGCATTTACTAGAAAAAAATACTCATAATAGTCAATATTCTTTTTCATTTACTTACTCTCTCTTAATGCTAATCAATCTAAGGTCCTTAATACAGTCATTTATCCATGCAAGAATGAAAAAAAGCACATTAATTTTAACTTCGCCTTGCCTTTTTAACCAGTTTTTTTAAACATTGCACTGCCTATACTTCTCAAAACTGTACAAGAAGAAAGAGAGAAGAGGGAAGAAAAAGAAAAATAACAGCACCTGTTTACAATCCCTATTAAATTTAAAAATAGCATGCTAAGAAAACCATACGCCACAAATACAGTACTATTAAGAAAAGAAATGTTTTCTTTACTTACAGTTAGCTTTCTCCCCTCTCTAACCTCTCTAACCCAAAGCATTTTTCAAAACATTAATGACATGAAGTAGGACATATACTTTAGAGCCCCCCACAAATCCTAGAAATTTTCAAAAAGTCCAATATTTCCAGATTTTCTTGTTCTGTCATATTTCACAAATATAATTATTGCATTATAATCCTACATTGAGGTGCTGGTTTTATTACTGTTCTTCTCCACTGCCCAAATGCTGTCTCTGCTTCTTTTCCAACGTACTTTTGATTCTTCTATTCAACTCTCGTGTTCCTTTCTTTCTCTCCAACATTTTCCATTGAAATTCTGGAAAAGGTTTCACAGGTACAGTCTCTCTGTGTTCCTTCTTACCAGAAGAACAAGAAGGAGAATGTCCTTCTGTTTCACAGCTCATTATTTTTTTAAAAAAAACTTTTGTATTTCCTCCTTAGCATGCACTTCATCAAAAATGATTTTGTCCATTCAGGGAAGAATACTTTAAAGACAGCTGGATACAGCAGTTTGAATATGACAGCCGCATCTCAACAGTCCCTGAATAGTGGAATAAATTTACTCCTCTTTTGCCTGGCGTACAGTGAGTAATCATTCTCCATAAATACTTTTCTGTCTCCCACTTTAGTATTTTGTTCTTCTGCCACAGTTTTGTCAGAATCAACTCCTTCTGCTGCTAGGACTGCATCTTTACTATTAAAGGTCTAGGCTGCCTTCTTATAATTAGGTTTTGAGCATACACACAATGTGCCTTTTCAACTAACAACTCCTGCTGTAGAATACCAGTCCTGTAGCTTATTTGTGCTTTCATAAAATTAATGCAGTCTGTTCCTTCAAGCTTCTCTGGTATAGCTGTAAATCTCAGGTTTTCCCTATGTGCTCTGTCCCTCGAATTCTGTTATTTTTTGAAACATCTCTCCTCTAGCAGTCTCATATTCAGACAGCTTTTTCTTCATTTCAACCTCTGATTTTTGCAGCTTTATCATCTCATCTGAATATCTATTGAAAGCTTCCTCCATTTTTTCAGCCTTTTGTAATTTGTGTTGATATACTCCATCACTGTTTTGTTTAGTTTAATCAGGTATGTATGCAGTTGTCTTATATCTTCCTGTAGGTTATTTGAATTCATGTCTGAAGGTTGCATTGCTTTTTGCTGAACAGCTGCAGAACTTTCTCCAGTCAGTGTTTCTTCCTCACTTTTTGTAGCTGATTTTTTTTCCAGATCTTCTGTAGTTCCTTATTTTGGCATCCAGGCATTGCATTTACTAGCTAGTTACTGAAATTTACCCATAAACACAAGTCTACTGGCCTTCTCGGCTGAGTTTCTGTTTTCACACTGGGACAGCTAGAAACAAGCTGTTACTCAGTGTGCAGCCATCTTGGAAGTCATGCAGGCAGGTTTGCTCACCAACGGAGAATCCTCTGGTTAATGTGCCTACCACTTCACGAAGTCCTTTTTACATTATGATGCAAGTTGAGAGTTTTGGAATGAATGTTCTTAACATCACCAGTGTTTCTCAGGTGGAAAAAGATCTAATTAAATGAGTATTTCATACCCCAACAGACAAGACTTAAATGTCTATGTAGGAGTCTACAAGATGGAACAAAGAAAAAAAACTTTTGATTCTGTCCAGATATGTAAGGGAACTTAGCCCTTTGATTCTCCTGGTTAGGAAACACTGAGGTCTTTTAATTTGGGATATGTGTTAGGTATGGTTTTATACCACTTAGAGCATTATATTCAATGATGAGTCTAAGAGGAATATAGGGGAACAGCATAAATCTTTGATGATTAACTTGGGTTATGAAAAGATGATGTCCTTACTGTAACTGACACTTTGACAGGTCACCGACGATTTAAGTACCTAGAGTGAAAAACTTTGTTCCCAAATGGAAGGGCATTACTGTTTGCTTTAAGTCTACACCCATGATCAGAACATAATGTATCAATTCTATCCATAACTTCTTAGATAATACAGGAGTCTATGGGTGAATAAAAATGGCACGAAGTCTGTAGTCATCCACAGACTTAGTCAATCACAAGACATTGACATCTGTATTCACATCAGAGAAACAGATATCAAAAAGAAGGGGGATCCAGCACAGAGCCAGGGGGCACCACTAGCAACTCATTTATTAGATGAAAAGTTACTCCCAACTCTCAACTGGGGTACAAAATCAGACAGTCGTTTATGAAATCCATTGAGTAATATAGGGTTTAATATTTAAACTTTTAAATTAATCAATGTCTACTTAAAGAATCATATTGAATGACTTAACAAACGTAACTCTCCCCAACAATGGCATCAGTCACAACAGCCATTTAAAATTTTGGGATTCAGATTGACTGAAAATCTGGGCTTACATACACTAAGTCTGATTTTGCCAGTTCTTTGAATATTACCTTTTTCCGAGGTATAATCTCAGATTAAGTATCTATAAGTCTAGCTACTCTCTTCTGCAAACAAAACAAATTTAGTGGAGAACAGCTATGCTTGATATTAACTTTAATCTTTTTTCAGTCTTTCAAGACTCAGCAATCTGAGTCTCGACATTTCAATAAGGACCCATCAGTCACACTTCAGAAATGCTAACCAAATTAAGCAGGCCAAGACCTACCTTTCATCAAGCCATCCTGACAGAAATCGAGTGTTTGTAAGTTACCAATTTCAGTATTTATTTATTTAATTTACTGGGATATTATAACTGAGCACTTGCTCATTTTCAGTGGAAGCCAATGGAGAAAATCTCTAAACACACATAATAGAAACAAGAGTTAAACAGTATATGAATGCATGCATTAAAACTTTATACATTCTGCACTGGAAATATATATGTCTTACCTAGAAGGTTAACAAAGTTCATGCTATCAATAAATTAATCATTAGTACACAGCAACTACTGATAATACAAAAACTAAAAGTGCTAATAGTTAGTAAAACAAATTATTAAGTAGATATCCAGACTGTATTTGTGTTGAATGTCCAGGGCAATAGGATTAAGGAGGTGGGGTACAATATATTTTGAAGAAAAATAAGCAATAAAGTTGAGTGCATATGTTTAGCAATATGAGATAAAGCTGTGAGTACAAGAAATGAAGCTGTAGGTATATGCATAGCAATACAGCTAGAGTAAATATTGTGAATGACACTGCAGTAAAGTCCAAACAGGAATGCAATGCATACAGGAAAAGTATTACGATGTAGTATTATATTTACATTTTTATTGTACTCATGAATATTTTGAGAACAAGTAAGTACATTTAAGGATGTCTGAGTATTAATAATACTCGAAAAATATTAGGTATATTTTTAATTTATGATGAAATATTTTGTGGTGTCTTCTGTAAGGTCTGGAAGTATGTAGTTCAATAGGTTAATGAGAATGAATAGTGAAATAGTGAGATTAATTATATGATTACTTCCAAGGTTAGTTATAACACCACCCTTATCTTGAGGTAGCACAACCGCTGTTACTGAAAGCTCAATAACACACCATGTGGACAGTTCTGATATTAAAAAAGCTCAAGGAGGGTGGTTCAGCAAAACACACTTTGTGCTAACAACAGGGCACCCCAGAATACTGTTAAGGCCCATGGAGTTGTCATTTTTTTTAATTTTTGTAACAGCTTCTAGGATCTGGTCCATAGTGATAATGGGAGAAGCACTGTTAAAGGATTCAAGGGGGGGGGGGGGACATTGGGGTGTGACCAAGGACAAAAACTGAGCTAAATTTGTCAACTAGGACATTTACCATGGTGTCAGTATTAGAAAAGGTAGTGCCACTCACTTCTAAGTTTGGTATATGATTGGGCACTACTTCTAATACTACAACTACAGCTGAAAAAAGCCTTGTGATTATTCTTCAAGGAGTTAGCTACCTCAATTCAAATGAAACCTTACCGTTCCTAATGATGTGTTTAAGATCGCTGTAGACACGCTGATATTTCTTCCGACTGATAGTGGAATTTTTTTTACATAAACCATATAATTTTCTCCTACTGCAACAATTGTCTATCTGAAGGTTTCACCTCAAGGGGATTACTCTGAATTTCCCACTATATTTATGCATCGGTTAAGATGGCTGTAAAAATCACTGATATATGTGATCATCATATGAGGGTGTGATTTAAGTGATGGAATCAGCTGCAGACAAAGCCCTTCTGAAATTCTTAAGGCCTTCAGATGGGGATATACAGTTGGCAATGCTGTAATCCTTCAGCATAGTTGGATTTGTTAGCAATGTGGTACTAATTCTGAGGGAAAAGGTGAGAGTGTGATGGTTAAATCTGATCAGAGAAAAGATATTATTAGCTTTTATATAGACAAAGTCAAGTATAGTTCTCCCTCCCACTGGAACTAGGACAATTTGATGTGGGCAGTTGGCATTAAAGAAATCTAGGAAACACTTGGTGCATTTACTGCTAGTTGTGCACATTACAACTCATTTCATGAACAGATAACTGACCTTGCCTAGAATGAGGGTATGGGGATTAACAGATGTGGAATCCAACTTACCAAGGCATCTACTGTAGTACTCCGCTGACATTAAAAGTAATCTATAGTTGGGTATTATGTGGTAAGTGACTTTATGAAATAAGACCAAAACCTCAAGGAACTCAAATTCAGACTTCTGAGTTCTTTTACTGTGGCTTCTACTTGAAGACTTACTGTCAGAAAGTATACTTACACATAACTGTACTATCTTCTTGGATCACCACAACAATAAATCATTACACAAAGGTACATGACTCTCAACTGTCCAGATTTCTGCCTCACATCTTTGGTCTGTTACTCATAAAATTTGGGGGTTTCTGGCAAATTAATGAAGAGTGAAGTCATTGAATAATGACATACATTTGAGTTTTAGACTTCATATTCTTCAGAAAATGCACGCTAACAGAAACCATGTTACGCTAACAGAAACCATGTTACTCTAGTAATTTTCTCTAAGTTTATATGTGGAATATTAAATTTGTCACTATCTTTGGGCCTTTGTCCCCACATTATTTTAGGTATGTCCAGATTTCTTGTGCTAAGAGTTAGAGAGGTATGCCACATCTGCAATCTGAAGGATAAAAACATGTTACAAAAGATTCTTCCCTTAGCAGTAGTACATATCATACATTATAAAACTACTGGCACATGAATATGAAGTATAGTTGTAAAGTCAAGTAAAGTTGACTTCAAAATTATTAGCTGGCAAAATTTCTGAAGCAGTATCTGCAAGTACATTTTTAGAGGATAATATTTCCACCATATAGCAAAAGGCAGTGCAGAAATGTACTGACCTTAATAAACTTAAAAACATTTTTAAAAACAAGAAACATCTTTATTGAATTTTCACGTGTGACATAGGCAATCATACATTTATATAAATGAAAATAAACCATATTGACATAATTTTAGTTGCAAACATTATACATCACAAACCATACTGACATAATTTTAGTTGCAAATATTACACATCACTTATAATCTATCCAATCATGGTCAGTCAAACATTACATAGTCCGTACAAATCCTGCCTTCTTTTAAACCTCATTCCTCCTCTGCATGTATTACTCCTACATTTTTTCTATGTAATTTGCCATACCCTTTTCTAAAGATCCCAATTGCAATTGTTTTCTCTCTGTTACTATAGTCACTACTTCTACTGCAGTTGGTTTAGACTTTGATTGCCATTTTCTTTTAGGAGCTGCCATAATTAGACTCCGCAAACTCTTACTATGTCTAGGCAATTCTGATTCTGTATTATAGCTCAAAAAAAATAATTTTCCTTAATTACACCAATCTGGTCACTCAGTATTCCTGACAGATTATTACAATATTTATTAGATTAATGATAGTCACTGTTATGCTTATTGGGATTGGGGACATGTTTGTGATTAACTCTGAAATGTTCCATTCATGTACATATGTCCTTTGAAGTATTTCCTTTAAGTATTAACAAATACATAAAAAAGGAGGGAAAAATGTACTGTTGGTTAAAAGATGTGAAGCTTTCTTCACATTCTATTTGCGTTGCCATAGCAACAGTAAACTGCTGCAGTTTCTAAGGACACTGTGAATCTGCAAAGTGCATTTAGCCTCACAGATAACAAATAATAAGAAAAAGTAATGTTGTTTAGTTATTAAAATGAAAAACAACCTAAACAAGGTAAAATAAATGCATAATAGGACTATTTGTATATATTTTATGATTTATCCTCAGGATTACATATTCCTGGAAACACAACTGAAATGTTCCCAAACTACATGTGCACTGAAATGTAGCTGCTTGATTAAAAAGTATTACTCATTTTAACATGCTGATTCCACAAGCTGTCTGCACTGTAAAAGTTACATTTTATATGTTACTTGAAACTGACAATCTCTAGAATACATGAAAAGATACAAATCCAATACTACCAGTCTGCCCTCACCTCCTCCCAACACAACCCCAAACAATTCTGGACCTCCATAAACTCCATCCTCCACCCAGGTAAAATCAATACCCCTACACCTAACATTCCTCACTCCTCAGAAAATATTGCTACCTCATTCAACACACACTTCACACAAACCATACTATCACTAGGTAGACAACACAACCCCCCTCCCCTACACCCCACACCTTCACCAAGTAATCTCCCCACACGCTTCTCATTTTCTCCCATTCCTACCTCCAACATAAGAAAACTCTTAACTAAACTGAAACCCACAAAATTAGCAGTAGACAACCTCCCAAGTGAATTCCTACAAATTGCAGCTGAAGCCCTAGCCTACCCAGTATCCATCTTGATTAACTGATCTCTGTCAGAATGCTACGTCCCTACACTATGGAAAATATCACACATCATTCCCCTTCACAAAGGCAGCCCACTTCATAAATCTAACCAACTACCACCCCATAGCGATTCTATCTCCACTCTCCAAAATACTAGAGAGATGCATTCACTCTCAAATCTCAGACTACCTCCTTACTAACCACCTCCTTTCTAATACTCAGCATGGTTTCCGACCAAACCACAGCACCACCACTGCCTTACTCTCTTTTACTAACACTATCCTTCACTATAAAAACAATGGCCATCTCTCCTCTGCTAATTTCCTAGACCTATCTAAAACATCTGACATGGTCCCACACAAGCAATTCCTCTCTGTACTCAATAACCTATCCTTTTCTCAATCAGTCACCAACTGGTTTCAAAGTTACCTGTCTGACCACCAGCAATCTGTTGTATGGCAAAATGACATATCTCCCTAACCACCTGTCTCTATTAGTGTTCCCCAAGGATCCATCCTTGGACCCCTACTCTTCTCTATTTTCACCAATAATCTAGCTTCTGCCACAAAACATGGCACATTCATACAATATGCAGATGACTCAACCATCATCTGCTCAGCCCAGTCCCTACCCGAACTGCAAAAGGTCACACAGCATGCCTTTTCCTCTGTTGAAACTTGGCTATCCGATACCCAGTTAATACTCAACCCAAACAAAACTAAGCTCCTCATCTTCGAACCCACCAAACATACTCAAAACAACTCTCACTTTAATATCACAGCAAAAGGCAACACCACTATCCACCCAACAGATCACACCAAATTGCTAGGAGTTGAAATAGACAACAATCTCAAATTTGACATTCACATATCCATGACCATAAACAAAGTCCACCAAAAACTAGGAGAATTATACAGAAATAAGCAGCGCCTCACCAAAGCAGCTAGGATTTCAGTTGCAGATTCGCACCTTATCTCCACCCTACTTTATGCCTCTCCAATATATACCAACTAAGGCAATGCGATCTAAATAAACTCGAGACCTGCTACAACAAAATCGCCAAATTCGCCACCGGGGCATCCTACCACAGTCACCACTGTCTCTCACTTACTAAACTAGGCTGGCTAGAACTCCCTCACCTCCTTCAATGGTATCAACTCACACTCGCCCACAAATTGGTTAACCATCCTCTAAAGGTCCCATCCCTCCAGTATCTACTCCAACCCTATCTCACCACCAGACCACTACGAACCAGCAACAAAAATCAATTACAGGTTACTACAGCCAATAACACTGCTGGAGAAGCACTATTCTCCAGCACTATAGCCAAATTATGGTACACCTTCCCCC
This sequence comes from Protopterus annectens, assembly GCF_019279795.1. Lineage (NCBI taxonomy): Eukaryota > Metazoa > Chordata > Ceratodontiformes > Protopteridae > Protopterus > Protopterus annectens. The sequence goes on from NC_056737.1 coordinate 601,659,841, forward strand.
CCACAATAACCTCTCTACCATCATGCACCCACTTCAAAGCTTTACTTAAAGTGCACTTAAAAACATGCTGGATATGCCCTTGTAACTCTCCCCTCTAACTTCTCCCACTCCATCTACCCTCTAACTCTCTTCCACCCCACAGACTACCTTTAATTACAGCAAGCTCTGATACTTCCATGCCTATCTACTTATTACATGGCAGTAACTACTTATTGTAAAAATTGTTAACATCTGCTATGACTTCGTGGATAGAACAGATGCTGGCTATCTACTGAATGTACTATGTTCTTCATCTGTAACTATGTTTGTAATATTTTAATTGCTGGGATTCTTAATCTGTAACTATGTCTGTAATATTTTAATTTGTGGAGCTTTTCTCCCTGGGCCTCCGCTGAAAATGGACCTGCGTCCAGTCGGACATTCCCGGTCAACAAATGTAAATAAATAAATAAATATTACTTTTGCAACATGTTATTTTTGCAGTTACCTCACACTCTGTACAAACTCACTTGGCAACTGATAACTATTCATTTAAAATATCAGTTTAAATATTAAATGTGCCCTTGAAATGCCATTGATTGACATTTTGACAAAATATAATGTGAACTGTAAAATGAATGACGTGAAAGAAGTGAAGTAATGCAGAGATTTCAAAGACGGTTCTTGACACTACAGTAAAAGTAAAAATGTATATTCACAAGGAAGTATTGAAATGCTTTGGTCTTCTAGCTAAAATAGCTTACTGTCAGCATTTTGCTATATCAGAAAGTTTGAAGAGCTAGGAAATTACTATTCTTTGTCTTTATAATGATTACTAGACAGATGTTAGACTCTGCTTATTTTAATGAATTGTGACATATGTGTATGAGGAAAAGTGGACTCAATTACTCACATTGGACTACACATTCCTGGAAACTCAACTGAAATGTTCCCACATTACTTGTGAATTTAAATGAAACTGCCTGATTAATAAGCATAATTTACTTTAACAACCTGAATCCATACGCTATCTGCTCTATATATGCTACATTATATATGCCACTTGCATATGACAGTCTCTAGAGCACACGAAAAAATACATATTATTTTTGCAACATGCTATATTTGCACTAACCATACATTCTAAACTAACTCAATTGGCAACTGACAAGTTATTTATTTGAAACTTCAGTCTAAACATTAATTGTACCCTTGAAATATTGTTGCCGTTTTGACAAAACAAAACCTGAATTGAAAAAGGAATGATTTGAAGAAGTGAAGTATTGTACAGATTTCAAAGACAGCTATTGACACTACTATATAAGTAGAAATGTATACATGCAAGGAAAAACTGAAATGCTTTTGCTTTTAGTTAAAATAGCTTATTGTTAACTTTTTGCTTTATCAGAAAATTTAAAGAGCTAGGAAATTATTTCTAATTTGTCTTTATAATGTTTACTAAAGTGATGTTAGTCACCGACTTGTTTAATGGACTGCAAGTCATGTACAAGGCGGACTCCTGAATGTTATTTCTGTTTACCTCTGTTTGCTGAATTTCTTTTATTAGTACTGATTTAAAACAAGGAAAAGAAAGGGAATGGAAATCTCTGTTTTTGGTCAAGGGAGGAGAGGCTTAAGAGTACTCTAACTGCCCCGAGAACTCTCTAAGATGCTCTATTTGATTAATACTTACCTAAGGTAAGTCTTGATTACCACATAGGTACCTTCACATTCATTCTGACCTGATGTGATTACCCATTCTGGAAGCAGGAGGTGCTCTATGCAGGATGGGAATTGTCAGGGTGATCATAGTTCATTCTTAGACTCTGCTTTGTAAATCTATAAATATTGTAAAAGCACTGCACACTAGAATGCAGGGTGTCTTTACTCAGAGTCAGGATACCACTGATAAGCCATGTCTTTTCATAAGTGTAAGTTGAAGTTGGTGAGCTGAAGAGTGGGAAAGTAAAGGAAGACAGTACACCTACAGTAAATTCATATTTCATTGGTAATCACTCATTGTCTCCTGTAGAGTCCTTTTAGTCAAATTATTTTAGTAATAATCTATTTGTTGTTGGCTTATTTAGTGTATGCTCCTCTGTTGCATTTAATTTATCCAAAATGACATATCTGACATGTTTGGGATCCATTAAGGGTAAATAAATATTGGATATTTTCTAAGTCAGCATAATAATTGTTTACACCAACATTCCATCCTGATATATAAAATACTATAGAACAATAATAGAATAATATAGAATTTCATATCTCTTTCAAGAAAATTCTCCATATAATAATTTAACATATGGAGCTCAGATGATATTGTTGGTTAAAGGTATGAGTGATAATCCAATAGATCTATCTTTATCTATTGGATTAGGAATGACTTTCATTCCATGTTTAATGGGAAATTCACATTTACTTGTATTTGATACTTTAGAATTAATGTTTTATATAAGTTCTTTTTTTTAAAGCCTGACCAAAATTTTACCCTACTTATATTTAAAGAAGAAAGAACATTAAATTACACTCCCAAGTTTACACACACAAAAATAACATCCAAATGTTATCAGAGAATATGGTATAACTACTATAATCAAAATAAAAAACAAGAAGGAAAAAGTTTCTTCCAACAATAACTTGAAATGGATTTAACATTCTTATCATTAAATACTAATGGCTTAACTAATGCAAATAAAAGATCACACTTACTAAAATATTTAAATCTAAATAAGGCACAAGTAGTATTTCTCCAGGAAATGCATTTTAAAACTAACGATAGCTTTATTTGGAACCCTAAGGACTATACAGTCTTAGCTCAATCCTCCTACAGAACAAAGACAAAAAAAGAGTATCAGTTCTCAGTTATTTATAAATATGAAGACAAAGAAGGTCTACTAGCATTTGTTATAATTAAATTTAATAACAGAATATGGACCTTAGCTAATCTATATTGGTTCCCAGCAAGTGGAGCAGGAATGGTTAAAATTAAATGCAACAGAGGAACATTTCTAACAATTATAAAGGAAATCTTATACTGGTAGGAGACTTTAATTGTACCTTAGAAGCTTCTGAAACCACTAAGAAGTCTTTTCACATAGTAACTATTTCAAAATCCTTAAAAAAATGGATTGATTCATTTCATTTAATAGACACTTTTAAAGAAAAAGATGATAAATCCTTATTATTTTCCCACAAAGACCATAGATTTGGAACATAAACCAGAATAGACAAATTATTCGTAGTTCAAGATTTACAAACAAAAATCCTCAACTTCTCAATAGTTCCATGCCCATTCTCAGATCATGACTCTCTGATAATGAACCTCCAAACAGAGTTTAAACCTTTAATCCTCTCAACTAGAATTCCATCATATATCACAAAAATTAAAGAATTCAGACCCTGGATGTTGTCAGAACTACAATTATTTCTTGAAATTAATAATACAACAGAAATCAGTAGAGTCATGGTTTGGGACTCATTAAAAGAGTATTTATTTGGTAAGACCTTTAGCTGGTACAAAACCAAAGTTAGAGGGTGGGAATCTGAATCATTAGACTTGCAAACCAGACTCTTGACAGCAAAATCTAAAAAAAAAAAAATCTGAACTGTCCAGAAGTCAAAAAAGAAACAGAGAAATTAAATAAAAAATATAATGAAATTCTAACACACAAAACTTGTCTAGCCTTGGAAAAATTAAAAATAAACTCATTAGCCACCTCCCCCAGATATCTACATATTTTATCTACAAGAATTAAAATACAATCTAAAGCAAATAACAGTAGTATATATCATGAAAAGAAAGGGAAAAAAGTATCACATATAGGAGACATCCTTGAAGCATCTTGGTTCCATTATATGGAACACTTCAAAAAAGAAGATTTAGATACCAATCAAATAAACTTAGACACAAATCTTATCAATATAAAAAAAATTCCCTAAAATGTAAAACTAGACCTACAAAAACCTATATCCTACAAATAAATTGTTGACAAGATAAAAAAAAGCAAATCTAAAAAAGCTTCAGGGATAGATTGTATAATTACAGAAATTTACAAACTCTTCCCTTCAACAGTAATCTCCCTTTTTCATAAAACTTTGCTAGAAGTCCAGTCAGAAGCAAAAATACCACCCGCATGGAAATATTCTCTCATAACACCAATTCTAAAAGATAATAAACCATCAGACCTTTGCACCTCATACAGACCTACATCATTACTGAATAATGATTACAAAATATTTATGTCAATCCTAGCTAACAGAATGAAAATCTCACTTTCAAAGACAATTAATAATGATTAAACTGGATTTTTATACAACAGGCACACACATGATAATATTAAAAGGATACTTACTCTTATAGATTATGTGAATAAAGAAGGCAGAGACACACTTATAATCGGATTAGACATAGAAAAAGCCTTTGATTCCCTCAACTGGGAATATCTATTTAAAACTTTAGCATTATTTGAATTTCCTCCTCCCTTCATCTTATTACTAAAAAACATATATATTTATAACTTAGCCTACATTAAATTAGGTCCTTTCACCTCAGAATCTATCCATATAACGAAAGGTACTAAACAAGGATGCCTCCTTTCTCCTATTTTCTTTGGCTATAGAAATACTTGCAGAAATAATATGCAATAATCCAATAATAAAAGGAATAGAAGTCTATGACCAGTACATATCTAAAATAATGCTTTTTTCTGATATTTTATTAACCCTATCAAACTCCAGAGAGTCATTAGGAGAGCTAGAAGAAGTAATGGAGAAAGTTTTTAAGATTTCAGGTCTACACTTTAATAGATCAAAATCAAAATTTCTATTTTTAAATAAAAAAAAAAAAAGACCTACAACTTACAGATAAATCCATCATAGGAAAACAAGAACTTACGCTAAATTATTTAGGAATAGTGTTATGCAAAAATATAAACAAAACAATATTAATAAATTATAAAAACATTATTGAAACAATAAAAATATATAGAAATGTGGAACAAAATTATATTAACTTTTGAAGACAGATTGCAATTAATAAAAATGGTCTTGTTGCTAAAAATACTATATGTAGCATTAGCAATACAGTTAATTCCTGAAAGATGCATTCTTAAAGAAATAAACTCATGTTTAATAAAATTTTTATGGTATCCCAAAAAGAATAGAGTAGCTCTAACTCATCACATTCGACCCTGGAAACAAGGAGGATTAAACTTCCCAGAAATAGAAACATATATAAAAGCATCTGTGCTTAAAACTACAATGGACTGGATATACCCAAATTATTTTGCCAACTGGAAAGAATTAACAATGGCTATATTAACAAATGAACTTAATCTGTTAAAAACATTTTTAATAGTAGACAAATCAAACAAACCCTGGTACATATTATGCATAAGTATACAATACAATATAACAAAACCTTCTAAAACAACACTGATTAATCAGTGATCACTACATCAATTCCTTTAGGAAACTTATCAATGCAAACATAGATCTAAAACTTTGGTTTGACCTTTTAATCCCATTTACCATCACTAAGAACTTTCCTCATAAAATATGTAGAGAAACAATAACCTCCTGGGAACAAAATGGATTCTTATGCTGGTTTCAATGTGTAAATAAATTAAATGTTTTAGATATACATATCATAAAAACTGCTTACAATATTCCAACATAGGACTGGTTAACCTTACAAAGCATTCTAATGTACACTCAAGAGTTATGCAGATTAATTAATACTTCTTCATTTAAAGATATTCCAAATCTAATAAGTTTTCTGTATGAATTTATATATAATAGTTGTGAAAAGAAAAATTCCATTTCAAATCTATATAAAACAATTTCCAAACCATCATACTGGCAGTTCTTAATAAAAGGTCAGTCATTGCAGTTAACAGAAGAAATTAAAAGTAACATCCTACTATCAGTTAATTACAACTCTAACACACAGTACTGGAAAATATTTAACTGGAAATACTTACATAGAGCATTTTTAACACCAGATAGAATTAAAAAGATCAGTACTACTAAAAATGTTTTTTTGCTGGAGGTGTGAAAAGTCAAATAAAGCAGTCTGGACTCATATTTTTTATGAATGTAATAAAATTAAATCATATTGGAATGGAATCAATCATTTTTTACAAGCTTTATTTAAAGAATCCTTTACCTTAACTAAAATATTGATAATACTAAATGTAAATGAAGGTCCCTACCTGAATAAGACAAATATGTATTTGTTATGGAAAATACTTGCTATATCTAGGAAATGCATAACCAAGAAGGTGGAATTCAAATACACCCCCAACCTTGGAAGAATTCTACACTTTACTGAAGACAACTGCATTCATGGAAATAAAAATCAAAGAACTACGAATCTATCCCAGGCCATTGGTAAATAATCCTTGGAAGAAAGTTATATCTTTGTTGGACACTGCAATAATCAATACTGTATCTCTGATAACTGATCTGTTAATTCTATATTTAATAACATACAGTGTATATAACTGAAAGTCAGACTATTGTAAATATTGTATATAGCTGTTTAAAATGATATTTAAAAATACTATGTAAATGTTATTTTAACTGAAAATTAAAAAAAAAATATTTGAGGAAAAAAAAAAGAGTATAGGTGAGGGTAAGCCATTCAATAAGTCAACACTTACAGAAAACATGATCATTTCCAAACATACAGAAAATATCTTAAAAACAATACAAGAAAATACTAGTATAGGTACCTACGTAGGACCAATGAAGATACCTGCAATGGTATGGAGACTTCTATCTATAAAGATAACGTTTGCTTATGCAAATGCATGTGGCATCTCTATATTTTATATTCAGAATGAAGGCCATGTAAAGAGTAAATTATATTCAGCATGAAATGAGTGCTGTCTTGTATTTATCTTCATGGCTCTGAACTTACATGATTTTTGAATCCAGGAATATCAATAAATATGTATATAATTCCACAGCTATACCTATATATAATTCCAGAGATAGCCACATCATCTTCAGATCGGGCAATATATAATCTTGATTTTTATATATCATACGACAGTCATGAAGCTGTTTTCTTGTTTCTCTAACTGAAACAATACTTTTTTTTTGCAGTCAATCGATCATAAAAAAGCTGCAAGACAAAACCAGTACAGGCTGATTTATAACTTAAGCTTTATTACTTGAGTCAAGGTTCATAGGTTTATACTAGGTTGCTGATCCTGTGGGTAACGTGTAGCCTAGCCAATGATCCTATCCAAGAACTTGTAAGTATTAACTTCAGTCATCTGAAATATTCCTTATTTTTTAAATAATTTTAGTAAATTCTTACATTGTGGATAATGGCATAAGTACACATGCAATGAAAAAAAAATGTAACAAACATTTTTCATTTTCTGCATTATTATGGTTTTCTTTTTTACAGTTATCATCATCGCCCCTTGCACTACTCCTCTATTTCCTTCTCCAGTGAAATATGACTATAAACTTGTGTGACTCTCTCCTTTAAAACTCCCAAAAGCTCCTACAGCAAACCTCACTGAATTTAAAGATTATGAACATGCCAACCTCAAACTACTATGTGACAAAATTGTACAATTTACTTATGACTGCACTTCCCCATATCCTTTAATACAGCAGGAAGATTTATTAAGAAATTCTACACACTTTTAGAAAATTGCAAGAGCTGGCAGTCCCTACCAGAAACAAATATCATGGAAGATTCAAAAACAAACCACTCAGGTGGTTCACCACTACAAACAAACTATGCAACAAAAATAAATTCCTGAAATTATTTAGAAAATCCAAACCCCCATCTCCTTAAGGAGAAGATCAAAAGCACTATATAAAAAATACAGTTATGTAAATAAACTTGACATAATATAACATGTTCTTACAGATCTCTGTTGCAGTAGCCTAAGTTATTTGGGTTATATCCTGCCAAAGTTAGGCCTGACTAGCCAGCTTTTCAAAGCACAAGGTAGTATTTTGTTTTTTAACTGCTAAATGCTACGGTGCCAAAAGCTTCCGAGCTGTTTTTCCCCAAGAAGGAAAGCAATAGCCCTGAAAGGGAAAAATGCTAGGAGACATAATAGAAGAGTAACTATAAATACAACCACACCCTGCCAAAAGAAACAACTGAAGGGAAAGGGGCTGGAAGGAGGAGATGGTTACTGCAACAGTGATCTGTCAGAACATCTACTGTTATGACAAGTTTATTTACAACTGTATTATGTTCATAGGTTGGTACTAGGCTATCAGCCCTAGGGCCTATACAAGCCTAGCCATAACAATTCCCTGGCTATTTCTTCCCACACTATTTACTTCCCTGGACCCCTGTCTAGCAGGGCGACTGACGTGATCCCTGGGGTGAATTTCCTTTCTCCCATCCAATTGTCAAGGTTCCTTTTGAAGAGGACCAAAGAGGCACTCTGCTTGACATGTATGGGCAATCTATTCCAGAGTCTGGGGAGTCTCTGGGTCAGAAACCTATCCCTCCAGCATGTTTTGTTTATTGTGATGACAAGGTTTAGATCCCTGGAGCGTGTGGCTCTGAGGGATTGGGATTTCTTTAAGTGTAGCATGTCCAACAGCTCTGGATTTGACATGGCCTTGTATGTTAAGCAAAGATCGCCTCTGAGTAGACGATATGCGACAGAGTATACCTGGAGTTTTTTAAGGCGGTCAGTGTAGGGCATCTGCTTTAGGCCTGTGATTCTTTTAGTGAGGTATTTCTGTGGCCTTTCCAGTTGCTGCAGATGTCTTCAGAGGTACATACCAAACAGGGCATTGTATTCTATAATGGGTCTAATAAGGGATGAGTACAGTGGGACAATGACCTCCTTTTTTATGGATGAAAAGCCCTTAGTGATGAGGTGTGTCACATAGAAGGATTTCCTGACTGTTGTGGCAATGTGGTTATCGAAGGTGAGACCACTGTCCACCTGTGTCCCTAAGTCTCTTATCACACTTTTGGTGTTTAGTGTACTGCCACCTATATGGTAATTCATGGATACATGTTTTTCCCAAAAGGGATAACTATACATTTCTTGGCATTGAGCTTGAGCCCATGGTTCTGGCACCACACATCTGTTTCTGTAAGGCCCTTTTGTAGAGTATCCACATAATTTGGGGATTCAATAATGGCTCCCAGTTTGCAGTCATCTACGAACTTTGTTATCCAGAGTCCCTTAGTGTTGGTCTGTACTTCAGAGAAGCAGATGCCAAACAAGAGCAGTCCCAGGACTGAACCCTGAGGTACTCCACTTGTCACTTGTCTGGAGCTGGATTTGGAGTCTGCTACTTTTACAGTGTGGGTTCTATCAGTAAGCCAGTTAGCAACCCATTGGGTGACGTAGGGATTAATGCCCAGCTTAGTAAGTTTATCTATGATTCCAGAGTGGGGAATGGTGTCAAAGGCCTTGGCAAGGTCTAGATAGGCTGTGTGGACCACCTTACCCTTGTCCATGGCTCTGGAGACTGATTCGAAGAAGTCAATCAAGTTCAGGAGACAAGATCGGCCCTTCACAAACCCAAACTGGGTGGGGTCCAGTGTTTGAAGGTTGCCAATGTCTTTGTTTATAAGTTCCATGATAATACGCTCCATGGCCTTGCAGATAAGGCTTGTCAGACTGATGGGATGGTAGTTTCCGGGATCCAAGGTGGATCCCCCCTTGTGGAGTGGGATAACTGTAGCTTTGTGCCACTCAGTGGGCACGAAACCTGAGGTGAGGCTATGATTAAACATGACACTTAGGTAAGATGCCAGTTCATATTGTAGTTCATGTAGTACACAGCCCGGGATATCATCTGGTCCCATGGATGCTGTATTCCTAGCTTTGGAGAGTGCGTTTTTTACCTGTGTGGCCGTTATTACTGGAATTTGGCAATCTTCTGGTATTGAGATGGGCCATTTAGGGGGTGAGAGGGGGGTGAAGTTGGCACTGAATCGATCTACCAGGATATTGGCAATATCCCTGGGATCAGTATATTTAATGCCATTCTGTTTTAGCTCAGGGCAGATCTGAGCATTGCCATTTAGATTCTTGACATAGTTATAGAATGCCTTGTGGTTGTCTTTGGAATCTTTGGCAATTTTATTTTCGTAACTAGCTTTGGAGGATTTTATGAGGGATCTCAGTTTCTTACTGAGGCTGGTAAGGAAGTTTTTTGCATCCTGGGATTTTCCTCTTTTCTGCAACAGTTTCTTCCTTTTGTTGTAAAGTTTGTTTATGGCAGGGGACCACCAGATTGGCTTCTTTTTTTTGGATGAGAGCATCTTGGTTCTATTTGGGATGGCACGATTTATGCATGAGTGGATGTGCTCGTACAGTGCCTTAGTGTAGGATTCAACAGTTGAACTTTCAGCTCCTGTCTGCATGAGTGTCATGAAGTTTGTCACTTCTGACTTGAGTTGCATGAAGTTGGCTTTGGAGAAGTTTTTTTATGGAGGTTTCCTTACTGGGGGGGTGGGGGTGGGATGTGGATGTTACGGGTGATTAGCTTATGGTCAGACGTGACTAACGAGGGGGTGACCATAGGTGTGGAGCATCGATTTCCCATGTTGGTAATGACCAGGTCTAGGATATTGGAGCCCCTGGTGGGACTATGGATTAGTTGATCCAAGGCGTTGGAATTTATGAATTCCAAGAACCGTTGGGCAAAGGTGTTGGTACATGAGTAGTTTTCCCAGTTAATGGCAGGGTAATTAAAATCACCCAGTATTAGGGTGTTTGGTTCTATCTTAATATTTTCCAGTATGTTTAGAAAGGTGTAGTGAGAATCTTGGGGTATGGTGGGGGATCTGTAGCAAGCTACAATTTGGATTGCAGTCTTACCTAGTGTTAGTTGCACCTGGAGAATTTCAGACGCATTGTCTTGGGCAACTAGCCTGGTGGCGTGAATATCCTTGGTGAATATTGACACTCCTCCACCTTTAGTGTTTCGGTCCTGCTTTGGTGGCCGAAAAATGTGGTAAGAGTTGTAGCCTGGTATTGCAGGGGTGCTCTCTGGAGCCTTGAACCAGGTCTCAGTTACTGCACAGATATCGATGTTCTCCATTTTTAGGAGTGCCTCGAGAGAGAGTGTATTTTGAGGTTTAGACTTCTAGCATTGAGTAGCATTACCTTCAGATTTTGCATGCTTGTACCTGTTACGGTGGTGGTTTTGTCCTTTGAACTTTGCCTAAAAAAGGCACTATAGGGGTGGCAAGAGCCTTAGCCAGTAACCTGAATCCCAGGCGCGACAGGTGCAGACCATCTCTGGCAAAGCATCGTGGTCTGTCAATCATGTCGTCCCAGGCAGACAGATACTGGATCCCCTTTGAATGACACCAGAAGCTTAGCCAACTGTTGAAGTGAATCATTTTGTCCTTATATTGTGGTATCATTCAGGGCGAAGGCAGGATGCTACTCAGGGCTAGGGTCATACCTGCCTGGGCCACATGATCCAAGAGCTCTTCCATGTCTCTTTACATGTAGTCCAGGGAGGTACGTCTCAAGTCATTCACTCCAACATGGACAATGACAGAGGCACATTTGTACTTGTTGTGGAGTGACTTGAGTGCATGCGGTATGTGACGGATCCTGGCACCCGACAGGCAGCTGACTGTAATTTTCTCCTTGTTCAACCTGGTGAGAGGGACATCAGTGTGCTGGACTATAGAGTCACCTATGACTAAAGTGTTAGGTACATTGTCTTGAATTAGGGGCTGTTGCTGGGTGGCACACAGGTGTTGTGAACTATGTGACACTTTGGTTGTGATTGGTGTTTGTTTGCATTTCAGCTTCAGAGGTCCTTGTTGCTTGGGCAGGTTACAGTTAAGGGCCTCTGCATATGTGGATTTCGTGTTGCTATATGTGGGTGTTGGTGGTGTGGGTTTAGAAGGGCTATGTGTTGCTTGAGGTGTAGTGTGGGTGTTAACCTTTTCTTGACTGTCTAGCACAATCTTGGGTGGAGAGAGCTTTGCTTCCATTTTGGCTATGTAAGTGCATCTCTCACAGGTTGTAGTGTTGGGTGGTAGGAGAAGAGGGTTGTCTGTGTACATGAGGCAATTGCTGCATTGCCCCAGTATGCCCAGATTCTCCAGGTGGACAGGAGAAATCACCAGAAGCTGACCCTTGGACATGCCTGGTTTGGTGCTTTTTTTTGTAAAGTACAGGAGCTGTTTTCCCTTACTTTAGCAAGGTACTTTGCAATTATGTGCTGTTTAGTGCCTACTATTAATTTATCCTTATTAACAAGGAGAGTTGAGTGCTTCTATCAGTTTAAGGTTTCCTAGTGCTTTCCAGCAGGTATTAGAGAAAGTGCTAGTCAAAGGGATGCTTAAAGGTAAGATGAAAAAAAAATGCACACTGCAGTGTTCACTAGAGAAGTTAAGACGTGAAAGTAGGTAACTTAAGTTTTACCTGTTTAAAAAGTTAAGGTTTAGTGGGGAGTTACTATTTTTAACTTTTGTATTCTGGTACTATGGAATACAGTAGGATGGCCAATAAATTTAAATAGTTGAAGGGGAGGGGTTTTTGATTTAGTGATTACTCACACAAGCCAGTGAAAGTAGAAAGGAAATGAGATATATGGTCAGATTAACATAAGAGGCAGGCAACTAAAAAGACAGTGGTATTTAACAAGACAACTGTGCCTGACTCAGAAGAGAGAGAGAGCTGTGGTCTCTTTTGAAGTTTTAATATGCTGTTAAAGCAAAATGCAAGTAAAACACAAGGTAAAGAAAACAAACTACAGTATTTAAAATATACAAAATACAAAAAATAAAAGCAAACTAACCTTTCATTCACAGCAAAGTGTAGCAGAGTCTGGATGAGCCTTTCTGGTAAAGAAATTCAGTATTGTTCAGTACTGGATCACTATGGCAGTAGCCTAAGCTATTTAGGTAGACTAGCAAAGCTTAAACATGAAACGGGAAGAAGAAATAAAAAATCCAGAAGCCCCTGGAATCTGGGCCTAGCAAAGCCTGTTTTGGACTTGGAAAAGGAATCCAGTCTGTAATACTTTGTAAAAGTGTGCACAAGAAGATGAAGTTGCTGCCTTTAGAATACTTTTAGATTCCACCCATTTCCAGAAAGCAGCCAAAGCTCTAGTGGAATGGACCTTAACTCTGCCTGGAACTGGCTCATTATAGTGAGAATAACAAAAGGAAAGAGAATGAGAGAAACATCTAGAAATAGCCTGTTTTTGGCACTGGTTGTCCTTTACTTGTACTGTTGCAGAAAAGGGGAAAATCCCAGGATGCAAAAAACTCCCTTACCAGCCTCAGTAAGAAACTGAGATCCCTCATAAAATCCTCCAAAGCTAGTTACGAAAATAAAATTGCCAAAGATTCCAAAGACAACCACAAGGCATTCTATAACTATGTCAGGTATCTAAATGGCAATGCTCAGATCTGCTCTGAGCTAAAACAGAATGGCATTAAATATACTGATCCCAAGGATATTGCCAATATCCTGGCAGATCGAATCAGTGCCAACTTCACCCCCCTCTCAACCCCTAAATGGCCCATCTCAATACCAGAAGATTGCCAAATTCCGGTAATAATGGCCATACAGGTAAAAAAACACACTCTCCGAAGCCAGGAATACAGCATCCATGGGACCAGATGACATCCTGGGCTGTGTACTACATGAACTACAATATGAACTGGCACCTCACCTAAGTGTCATGTTTAATCATAGCCTCACCTCAGGTTTTGTGCCCACAAAGTGGCGCAGAGCTACAGTTATGTCACTCCACAAGGGGGGATCCACCTTGGATCCCGGAAACTACTGTCCCATCAATCTGACGAGCCTTATCTGCAAGGCCATGGAGCGTATTATCATGGAACTTATAAACAAAGACATTGGCAACCTTCAAACTCTGGACCCCACCCAGTTTGGGTTCGTGAAGGGCCGGATCTTGTCTCCTGAACCTGACTGACTTCTTCGAATCAGTCTCCAGAGCCATGGACAAGGGCAAGGTGGTCCACACAGCCTATCTAGACCTTGCCAAGGCATTTGACACCATCCCCCATTATGGAATCATAGATAAACTTACTAAGCTGGGCATTAATCCCTACGTCACCCAATGGGTTGCTAACTGGCTTCCTGACAGAACCCACACTGTAAAAGTAGTGACACGTGGAGTACCTCAGGGTTCAGTCCTGGGACTGCTCTTGTTTGACATCTACTTCTCTGCAGTACAGGCCAACACTAAGGGACTCTGGCTAACAAAGTTCGCAGATGACTGCAAACTGGGAGCCATTATTGAATCCCCAAATGATGTGGATACTCTACAAAAGGGCCTTACAATAACAGATGCTTGGTGCCAGAGCCATGAGCTGATGCTCAATGCCAAGAAATGTATAGATGTTAAGTTGTCAATCTCGCCTTCATTCTTGCTTGATGGGTTCGGAGCCAATCCTCGGCTCCGACTCGGCACTTTGCTAAGCTCGAGAGTAACTTTTACCAGCTCGAGGCAGCCCCATATCCCATGATGCAAGGTGGTAAGTACCCAGATCTCGTTTGCCGCTTCGCTGATGAGGTCCTCCTTTTACCAGCTCCTGGTAAGTGTTTAAATTTAAACTTCTTTTAGCCCCTTTTCACTTTAAAACTAATTTTTCTTAGAAATCTTTCATTTTTAGTTAATTGTAAGCCCCTTTTTGACTAAAATTATCCTTCCTCCTTAATTTTTTTAGTCAGGCCTTCCTTCCCTCCCATCCCCCCCCCTGTTAGGGTGTGTGTGTGTGAGGTTTTTACTGCTTATACTTTAATTTTAATTGTTTGTTTGGGACTGTGTGTGTACTGTTTTTGTATCCACTATGTCCAAAGAGCAGAGGGTCTCAGGCTTTAAGAAGTGTGACTCGTGCTGTCAGAAGATGTCTCTGACAGACGGTCACACTTCTTGTTTATACTGCCTGGGACCTCTCCACCTGCAGGACTCCTGTGCAATATGTCATTCTTTTAGCCAGAGAGTCCTGCAGGAAAGGAGAAACAAACTCATTTTAAGGGGACTCCTTAAACCGGAGGGCTCCCCGGCCAAATCGGCTCTGGGAAAGCCTTCCAAGTCTAAGGCCCAGGCTTCTGTTCCAAAGCCTTCGGCCTTGGCTCTGACTATGTCGGAGTCGAGATCGGCTCCGGCTGGAGCCGATCCGACCTTGGCTAAATCTTTGGCACCGATGGCTATCGGTGCCGATACTTCTATGGCCACTTTGGTGTCGGTTCCGAGTACTGGCTCCGACCACCATGTGGCCCAGGCTTCGGTGTCTGCGCCGACCGGCTCCGACACCACTATGTCGATGCCTGCATCGGCTCCGGCTGGAGCCGATCCATCTAGATCATCTCTCGGAGCCGAAAAATTATCGGCTCCGACTGGATCAGTGGATTTGTCGGCTCCGATGGTTCCTTCGAGGAAGAGGTCCAGGTCCCCCTCTTTGGAACCGATTCTGTCGGCTCCGGCCTCTCCTCTTCTTTCAGAACGGAGCCATCGGAGCCGATCATCTAGGTCGTCCAGGTTATCTGACCATGATTTAGAGAGGGTGGTAAGCAGATTATTAAAATCACAGGCACTGGCCCAGATGCTTCATAGTCCGTCTCAACAGACGACTATTAGTCCACACCCCCTTCAAGTTCCTCCTTCGACTCTACAACAGAGTTTGGAGCTGGAGTCTACGGGAATAGTTACGGCTATGGCTGAGGGGCAGATACCACCTCCTTCTGCACCCTCAGCATCTACTCTTATCTCCTCCTCGAGACCTTCCTTGGAGGGATTCGGTGGTCGGGCTTCCCTGGTCTCCTCCGAGGGGGTGAGTGGCATCGGACCCTTGTCCGACCCCACTCTTCCCCTTGGAGCTTCGGCCTTGGTGAGCTCAGCTCCGACATCTGCCTCGGAGCCTTCCCTTTCGGTGGGCCCGGGAGTCCCAGTTTCTTCGGAACGGGTTCTCTCGGATCTCCCTGGGAGGGGGGCCTTCGAGGTGATGAAGAGTGTGCTGGCCACTGGGCTCAGTCAGCAGTCTATTCCCTTAGCTCCTCCCTCTACAGTGCCTGTCGATATCTCTTCCATCTCTCTTGCTCCCGGACCTAGGGATCCACCGCCTCAGGTTTCCCCACTGGGAAGAACCCCCTCTTCTGAGGATTCTCCTGACCAGTCAGGAGATCCTCCGCGCAAGAGGACTTGTAAGAGGAAACACCTGGACTCCCCTGAGTCTACCACTTCAGATACCGACTTAGATGAGTCGGAGGGATCCCCAAGATCCCCCTCTGAGGATGTCTCCTTTTCAGACATCCTAGAACTCCTAAAACAGAGGGAAAACTGGCCCTCCATAAATCCCTCTGAGGATGAGTCGGTATACCTAGAGGCATTTGGATCTCGACCCTCCACCTCCTGGGTGTCTCCACCTTTCGAACCCCTTATGGAGGTTATTGCTCGAAAGGCTTGGGCTGCTCCTGATTCTGGAGAGCCAGTTCCTAGGAGGCCATCTAAATTTATTACAGCCCCTTCTGAAAAGCAATTCCTTACAAAAGGTGTCCCTGTTGATGCCATGGTGGTGGCGGCCGCCACTAAAAAGGAACTTGCAGATCCTTCCGTACCAGTCCAGCCTCCTAATAAGGATTCTAGGACCATGGATAGGTATGGTAAGTGGATGTTCTCCTCAGCGACCTTTGCCATGCGTTCGCTGAACTATTTATGTCACTTCACCAGACTCCAAAGGGACATCCTTAAGGAACTAGGTGAAGTAGTGCAGGATCCTACAGCTGCAGGGGCTCAAGAAAAGATTGCTTCTTAGCTAGGAATCCTTAATTCTATAGCTAACTCCTCCATGCGACTGATCTCGTATGCAGCAGATGGAGCGAGTAGAGCCGCGGGTACAGGAGTGGCTCTTAGACGTCAATCCTGGATGCGGCTCTGTAATTTTGCAGATCCCTTTAAGGCGTCCTTCACGAATTCTCCCTTTGATGGGTCAGCATTGTTTGGCCCTCAAGTGAAGGATACATTGACCAGGTGTGAGCAGGACGGCAAGACTCTTTCTGCCGTAGGGGTCCGTTTTTCTACCCCTCTAGACCTTACCCCAAAGGTCAGAAGGGCGGAAAAATGTGGTTCCGTAAATCCCAGGGAGTCACGCCAGACGCACGTGGTCAGTTTACCCCTAGAGGCAGAGGGGGTAATAATAACAGATGCTGCTCTAGAGGCAGAGGGGGTCCACAAAACCAGGGAAGCAGAGAGCCTCTCTCTGACAAGCCCTTCCAGCATCCCTGAGATGTTGCCCGACTGTCCATCCTTGGAGGCAGTCGGGGGGAAGACTATCGCTGTACCCAGAAGCCTGGCGTTCTCTCTCTCAAGACAGATGGGTACAGTCGATCATATCCGAGGGTTACAAGATTCCTTTCGAGGAAAGTCCTTTCACTCACAAAAATTCCCTTCCAGATGTGCCACCCGGTCTAAGGGAAATTGCAAAGTTAGAAGTATCAAAGCTTCTACAAAAAAGGGCCATTCAGCCAGTTACAACAGACCATTCCGAGCCCGGAATCTACTCAAGATTTTTTTGGTCCCCAAAAAGACGGGAGACTGGAGACCAATATTGGATCTCAGCAGACTCAACAAGTCTGTGAGAAAGACAAGATTTCGAATGGTCACACTTCAATCAATTTTGCCCTTCCTAGAAAAGGACAACTGGATGTGCTCAATAGACCTTCAGGACGCGTACTATCACATAAAAATTCACAGACGCTCCAGAAGGTTTCTCCGCTTTCGGCTGGGGTCCAGTCATTTTCAATTCAGAGCCCTGCCCTTTGGTCTCACTACAGCCCCCAGAGTGTTCACCAAATGTATGGCAGTAGTCACGGCTCACCTGAGACGTCAAGGATTCCAGGTGTTTCTGTATCTCGACGACTGGCTCCTTTCAGCCACCACCAGGCATCAACTTCTTCAAGCCAGGGATTACACCCTAAATCTCTGTACTCAATTAGGAATTTCGATCAACTACGAAAAATCCTCCTTATTGCCCTGCCAGTCTATTACTTTCATAGGTGCAAACTTAAACACTGTTCGGATGTCAGCAACCCTCACAGACCAAAGAATCTCAGATATCCAAAGTCACGTGCGGATCATCCTGGCCAGCAAAAAGGTGCAAGCCAGAATGGTTCTGAAGGTGTTGGGCCTCATGGCTGCGGCCATTACTCTTCTTCCCTTGGCCCGCTTCTACATGCGTCTTCTTCAATGGATGTTGTTCACCCAGTGGTCTTACCAACAACTTCCCATGTGTCACCAAATCCTGGTGACACAAATTTGCAAGAATCATCTATCATGGTGGATTTCTTCTCCCCACATTCATCAAGGCAGACCCTTTGTATCCCCGGCCCCGGTAGCCACAGTCACTATGGACGCCTCCCTGATCGGGTGGGGGGGGGTCATTATCAGGGCAGGATGATTCATGGGACGTGGCAACCGTTCGAATACCACCTGCACATAAATGTCCTAGAGATGAGAGCAGTGCTTTTAACGTTGCAAGCCCTCAACGACTTTCTTCCCTTGGGAACAATTGCAGTTCACACAGACAACATGTCTGTAGTATGGTATATCAACAAACAGGGCGGAACCAAGTCCTACCCCTTGTGTCGAGAAGCTCTCAGACTTTGGCAATGGGCGATCTCCTCTCATCGGTTTCTGGTAGCAACGCATATCCCTGGGAAAACCAACATTCTAGCGGACAGATTGAGCAGAGCTATTCTCATGCCTCACGAGTGGTCTCTCAAACAATCTATAGTGGAGGAGATTTTTCTAGAATGGGGCCGCCCATGTTGCGATCTTTTTGCTACTCCCCAAAACAGCAAATGCCCAGACTTCTTTTCTCTCTTCCCACTGCCAGGCCATCCCCCCAGAGACGCTCTAACCCAGGATTGGCCCCAGGGACTTCTTTATGCCTTTCCTCCCTTTCCGTTGATTCCACAAGTACTCCAGAAAGCCACCGTTTTGAGAGCCAAAATGATTCTCATTGCTCCCTATTGGCCTCGACAAATTTGGTTTCCGTTCCTCCATCGTCACCTATTGGTGCAGCCGTGGCATCTGGACCCAGTGCCAGACCTTCTGATTCACCAATCGGGTCAGCTGCATCGGTCTATTCCTTCTCTCAACCTCACAGCTTGGTTGCTCCACTTCCTTCCTTAGCCAGGCTTCCTATGATCTTTAATCCTGTTAGGGATATCATAGTGGCTTCCCTTAAATCCTCTACTAGAAAGATTTATACCAGCAAGTGGAAACGCTTCTCTTGTTGGGCAAAAGCTAAAAGTATAGATCCCTTTACTGCCCCTGTTCAAGCAGTTTTGGATTTCTTAGCAGAAATCTTTCACTCGGGCTCTTCTTCTTCCACGGTCAAAGTTCAGTTGGCTGCTATCTCGAACTTTCATGTCGGGTTTGCAGATCACAACATTATGTCCCACAGGCTTTGTAGAGCCTTTCTAAAAGGAATTTTTCTCCTGAAACCTCCAGTCAGGAGTCCTCCTCCTCAATGGGACCTAAATCTAGTGCTGACATCCTTAATTCTTCCTCCCTTCAAGCCAGCTGTTTCATGTTCCCTGAAATTTCTTTCATGGAAAACACTCTTCCTTGTTGCTATTACCTCGGCAAGGAGAGTGTCAGAACTTCATGCTCTCTCTGTTCGTCCCCCTTATTTGGTCTTCCACAAAGTCAGGGTATCCTTGAGAACTAATCCAACCTTTTTGCCTAAGGTGGCCTCGAAAAATAATTTGAACCAATCAATTGACCTTCCTGTATTTTTCCCTAATTACTCAAACAGATCGGAACAAAAATTACATTATCTTGATGTTCACTGCCAACTCAGATATTATTTGGACAGAACAAAACAATTCAGGAAATCCGATCAGCTCTTTCTTTCTTATGCTGAAAATAAGAAAGGCCTTCCTTTCTCCAAAGTGACCTTATCTAGATGGCTTTCTTCCACCATCTCCGAAATCTATCAGCTCAGGGGAAAACAGCTGTGCTCAAAACCAAAAGCATTCAACCAGAAGCTTAGCCACTTCCACAGCTTTTCAGGCTAGACTTCCATTAGACACTATTTGTGCAGCAGCCACTTGGGCCACTCCTCATACCTATGTTTCTCATTACAAATTGGATTTGGCCTCCAGGGATAGAGCCAGTTTTGGCTCTACAGTTCTCAAGAGTCTGTTCCATTGAGCCACCCAGGATAGAGGTGCTAGGGACGCGGTCCCATCAAGCAAGAATGAAGGCGAGATTGACAACTTAACATTGAGAAGTTATGTACCTACCATAATGTTCCATGTTAGTTGTCTTCTCTCGCCTTCTTTCTTGCGACCCTCCCTCCTGCCCCTTGGCCTGGACAGACCTTTTTCTCCCTATATGGAAGAATGCTTCTTAAGACCAGCTAGTTGTCTGGTCTTCCTTATAAGCCCATCCTTTAGGCGTTTTGCCTTTCTTTCCTTCTGGGAAGTTTTTTGTGCTAGGTGTTATTACCTATAGGTACCAAACGAGATCTGGGTACTTACCGCCTTGCATCATGGGATATGGGGCTGCCTCGAGCTGGTAAAAGTGACTCTCGAGCTTAGCAAAGTGCCGAGTCGGAGCCGAGGATCGGCTCCGAACCCATCAAGCAAGAAAGAAGGTGAGAGAAGACAACTAACATGGAACGTTATGGTAGGTACATAACTTCTCATTCTGCCCTTTGGGAAAAAACATGTACCCATGAATTATCATATAGGTGGCAGTACACTAAACACCGAAAGTGTGATGAGAGACTTAGGGACACAGGTGGACAGTGGTCTCACCTTCGATAACCACATCGCCGCAAGAGTCACAAAATCCTTCTATGTGGCACACCTCATCACTAAGGGCTTTTCATCCAGAAAAAAGGAGGTCATTGTCCCACTGTTCTCATCCGTCATTAGACCCATTACAGAATACAATGCCACATTTGGTATGTACCTCTCAAAACATCTGCAACAACTGGAAAGGCCACAGAAATACCTCACTAAAAGAATCACAGGCCTAAAGCAGATGCCCTACGCTGACCACCTTAAAAAACTCCAGCTATACTCTGTTGCATATCGTCTACTCAGAGGCAATCTCTGCTTAACATACAAGGCCATGTCAAACCCAGAGCTGTTGGACATGCTACACTTAAAGAAATCCCAAACCCTCAGAGCCACACGCTCCACAGATCTAAACCTTGTCATCACAATAAACAAAACATGCTGGAGGGATAGGTTCCTGACCCAGAGACTCCCCAGACTCTGGAATAGATTGCCCATACATGTCAAGCAGAGTGCCTCTTTGGCCCTCTTCAAAAGGAACCTTGACGATTGGATGGGAGAAAGGAAATTCACCCCGGGGATCACGTCAGTCGCCCTGCTAGACAGGGGTCCAGGGAAGTAAATAGTGTGGGAAGAAATAGCCAGGGAATTGTTACGGCTAGGCTTGTATAGGCCCTAGGGCTGATAGCCTAGTACCAACCTATGAATCTATTATAGGATACAATCTGTTTATCAGCTTTCCTGAAGGACTGAGTATTGTCTAAGTAGTATCTGAATTGCCTGTTCCACAGGTACATATACGGCTAAGGATCACAAGGGCCCTTAAAAGCCTAGTCAAGATTCCTAAATGTATCCAGCAATTTTTTTAGAGCACAGCTGATCAAGCATTTACAGGCTGCCTCTGTCCATTAGAGACATAGGTGCAAGAACAGGGGTAACTTTCTGATTTCCCATACACTGGTCCAGTTTACACTTGAATATGGTTAAGGAAGAGCTTGCTTAACCTGGATGGAAAGCCTGTTCCAGAGAAGAGGTATTCGCTGAGACACAGCTGTCCTTCCAACAGTCCAATTTATATCGCAGGCAAGGTTTAAGTCTCTGGATCAGATACTGCTGATGACTTGTTTTGTGGGTATACAAAAGGTCCATTAATGTGGGATCCAAGGATGCCTGGTATGTCAGGCATAGATCAGCCCTCAACAACAGACAGAGTATAGGGACAAGCCTTTGAGGCAATCCTCACAGGATATGTTGTTTATGCCCTGTATGTATTCTTTTTGTGAGGAACCTATGTAGACATTTCATTATTTTCATGTGCCTGGTCAGGTACATACTGAAGGGGATGTGGCACTTAATGATGAGTCTGATGAGGGCCAAATACAATACAACAATGTGTTATCTGTACCTGGATGCCATAACCTTGTTTATAAGTTGAGCAACATTTAATTTTTTTTTACCTTAGAAATATGCTGGTCAAGATCGGGTTACTCTCTACATATGTCCCCAAACCCCTCACTACTGGGTCCACTGTTAGGGGTGTGCTGTCAATGAGGTAGTTTCCTGTGGTAGCCAACTTTCCAAAGGGAATTATGATGCATTTCTTGGTATTGACTTTTAAACCATGGTGCTGGTTCCAGTTATTTGTCTGTGTGAGTCCTTTTTGGAGGATGTTAGTGTTTTGGAGGGATTCTATGATTGGTCCTAGTTTGCAATCATCAGTAAACTTGGTCAACTGGAAATCCTTAACACTGTCTTTAATTTCTGAGAAGTAGATGCCAAAATGTAGGGGACCCAGTACAGTAGCCTGAGGGACTCCACTAGTGACTGGCCTCTTTGGGAAAGTGGGCTCTCCTATCCTAACTTCTTAGGTCCTGTCTGAGAGCCAGCTGCCTATCCAGTGTGTAACATAGGGGTTTATGCCTAATTCCATGAGTTTGTTTACAA
Organism: Protopterus annectens; assembly: GCF_019279795.1. Lineage (NCBI taxonomy): Eukaryota > Metazoa > Chordata > Ceratodontiformes > Protopteridae > Protopterus > Protopterus annectens. The sequence continues at coordinate 601,682,532 of NC_056737.1, forward strand.
CACCAGAGTGAGGCATTGTGTCCAATGCCTTGTCCAGATCAAGGTAGGCAGTATGCACTATTTTGCCCTCATCCACTGCATTGGAGACCAGGAACAGGGGGGTAAAATTGGAGCTGAATTTGTTAGCCAGTAGATTTGCTATATCTTCCAGCTCCTTGTAGGTGGCTCCATTTACTTTATGGTAGGAGCAAATTTTTCTCCCTTGTTTTTAGGATTAGGAAAAAAAGACAGGGAGATTAATAGGCTGCCTAAAGGTAAACTCTTGAGACCACTTTAGGTATAGGAGAAGGCTTTGCTGTCAAAGAAACACTATCCTTGTGGAAAATGAAGTAGGGCTAAATCACCAAAAGAGTTTTAACTGAGATACTACTCTAACAAAAGTCAAAGCAAGGAGTAAAACAGTCTTTCAAGTTAAAAACCTCAAATCAACCCAATAAGCTGGTTCAAATAGAACAAAAATATAAGTGCTTCAAACAAAGTTAAGATCCCAACAAAGAGCCAACTGCTTAACTTGAGGACATGTAGAAATGGCTCATCCAAGGGCAGACCAGTTGAAATGGCTGATAAAAGAACCTTGACACAGGAAAAAAATTCCAGAGGACAGCAACTCACACAAATAATCAAGAACCAAAGGCAGTCAGGCCTTAAAAGGGTCCTAGTTCTTTTAATGGCACTAACTAGAAAATATTTTCCATTTACACATATATAATTAGCAGTAGTTTTTTTAGTCTTCTTCTATACCTGTTGCACATCATCTGAAAAAAGATGCCTCATAAGTATAAATGATTTTGAGATTACGGAAGGTGAATCGTCTCCAAGTCTTTTAGGTTCTTTTTTTGGGTGTGATGGTGATGTTCCGGCCTTCCAGCATGGTGGAATGGACCAAGTGCTTTAAGCACTGGGTCCTGAGGAAAGTATGAAGTGTGGTATAGCCTGGATCAGAGGGTTTTAGAAACAAATGACTGGCAGATGAAGCGGGGTTTATAGGTATGTTCAGGATCTAGACGGAGAAGCACTTAGTGTGCAAGTCTTTGTACGGAATTTGCCTACCGCACTGACACTTACTTCTAGCTGACATCTAATAACAGTTAATAAAACAGACAAACATTTCGAAAGACAGGATGGACCACCGAAATGGCACTTATCTTTAAGACAAGTGAAGCTACTGTATCAAGCAACCAAACGATAACAGTTTTCTATCAGGTGCAACAATTTGCATTCAGGCTGCCAGTGAGATAATATCATCTGGATATACGTCCTAAGAAATTAAAGTTTTGGTACTCCAGCCAGACGTCACATCAGTGAGCTACAAGCCATCTGTTATGAATACTGCAACACTGATTCAGCCAGGACATCCATGGATATTAGTGGAAAGGGTGTTAAAGCACAGAGGAACATTCTCACCCATGGGAATGAGAAAGCATCTGTTTTCCAGGCATGTTTGCAAGGATTCCTGGAGAAGAATTTCTTTAGTTGTCTGTTCTGAGAAAAGGCAAACAGATATACTTGAGGAGTTCCCCAAATCTGGGTCAATTCTTGGAAGACTCCAGGGAGAGGCTTCTACTTGTGAGGGTCAAACCTGGTCTTGCTTAACTAGCACGCTACAGAGAAAAAATAATTACATGGAAAGTTTCCCCAGTAGGGGGACTTGTCTGTCCAGTTTTGAAGAATCATTAACGGACTGCAATTTCCCTGTAATCTGAAGAAGAGAAGTACAGCACTTTAGCAGCAAGAAAGTTCTACAGCTCTGGGTACTCTAACTGCTTTTTATATGGAGCTCTGCTTGAGCTCCTGGAAGTTACAGCATGTGAAAGGTGTCATTAAACTTTCAAAACCTGACCAGTTGGTCATATCCTTGACAGGATACTAGCCAAATATCTGGGGTTACATCTTATACTTCAACATCAACCTAATGCTGAACATCTGAAAAACACCTTCAAATCTACTAAAGTAGCCCATTAATTTACAGTTAGAATTACTCTAAAGCCAAAGATAATTGTAAATCTTTCATTAGCTATGTTGGAAAACTAAAAAAAAAAACCTACATTGCTTAAAATATATTCATAATAGTGCCTCATATACTGATCCAACTAACATTGCCAATATACTCTGGAACAAATTTAGTGCCAACTTCACTCTGGGACTTCCATTCAAAGCCCTGAAATATCTGAATCCCTTATTTCCCCTATTATCTCTATAGATCTTTTACTTAGTGCTAACCAAGACCAAAAATACTTCCTCCACAGGATCTGATAATATACCTGGTTGCATAACTAGTAGTATTAAACATGACCATGTGGATACATACACTCCTAAAACTGTTAAGTTTCATTGTTGGCTTTATCCCTGATGAGTGGCACACAGTTGTGGTGATGCTCCACCATAAGGATGACCTTACAACTAACCCAAGTAATTACAGACCTATCAGTCTTACAAGCCTTATCTGCAAAGCAATGGAACATATTATAGCTTACCTCATAAACTGTAATTACAGACCTATCAATCTTGCAAGCCTTATCTGCAAAGCAATGGAACATATTATAACTTACCTCAAACTGTGATATCAAGATTCTTGTTATACTTGACCCTCCAACAGATTATTTTTGTGAAGTGTAGATCCTGTCTATTTAATCTTTTAAATTTATTCAAAGGGGTTATTAAGTCTGTAGGAGGTGCCCGTGCAATGCATGCTTGACTTTGCTAAGGCTTTTGACACAGTTGTCCATGCTGACCTCATACAAAAGCTAATTGCTTTAAAAATCAGCCCATATTGAGAAGATGGACAGGAAACTAGCTGAAAGGCAAAACCCACACAGTGCCAGTTGCAGGTGCTTCATCTGAAAGTATGAAAGTGATCAGCAGTGCAGTGTATCCCCCCACCCCCGGTTTTGGAGCTGGCACCTCTCCTTTTTAGTATGTACGTTATTACTTTTTAGATCTCCAACAAAGAATCAAGACCTCTGGTGAACAAAGCTTTCAGATTATTACAAAATGGAAGTTTTTGTTAAGTTATCCTATGACACCCAATCCACCAGAATGAACTTGCTCTAGTAAATTTGAGTGTACTAAAATGAGTTCAAACTAAATACTAAAAAGTGTAGTATCATCACTCTTGACAGACCACTCCTTCCTTCATCATACTGTCTCGACAGCACACCTTTACAAAATAAAAATGTAGTTATGGACCTAGATACTTAGGTTGACAGTTACATCCCTTTTGTCAATCATAACAATGGCTGTCAGAAAATCCTTTTATTTAGCACAGATATTTGCCAAAGGAATATCACCAAGGTCTAAAGTGGTCATTACTCCCTTATACTCAACACTGCTCAGGTCAGTCATTAAGCACAATGTTCTCTTTGGGATGTTCACTAAAAATATAAATTAGAAAGACCACAAAAGTTCCTAATTAAAAAGGTCAAAGGTGTAAAGGTCCTGAGCTGCCAAAAGAGGCTGGAAGCTCTATCCTTTTATTTTCTTATATTCTATTGTGGGGAGATCTCTATCTCTCCTACCTCGCCATTACACAGTTGATTTTCTTGGACCTACTGTTTCTTCACAAGTCCAATATCTCCACCAAGTACAAGAACCAGAGTCCTATATCATTATCAACAGATAAATAATCATGAAGGAGGGGTAGGTTTATAACACAGAAACTATCAAACATCTGGAATAAAGTTTCCCTGCATGCTAAGCAGTGCGCCTACATTTTTCTTTAAATATAAACCAGATTATTGGATAGGTTTCCAAGCAATTTGCTCCAGGATTGACCGGTATAGTCCTCCTGGTGAAAGGAAGTGCTGCCATTAGGGAGGGTACTAGCAAGAGGAGAATGGTCATGAGGCTCAGTGGTCTTAGAATATAAATCTCTCATGCCAAAATTACATAAACTGCTAAATTCTGCCTCTTCTTAAACCTTAATTCTCCTTCCTTCTGAACATTATTCTATATGCATTGCTCCAACATATTATATTAATGGTTATGTAGTTTGCTCCTTGCCTATTCCAAAAATCTCACCTTCAGTTCTTATATATCCTTTGCAATATTCAGTACCTCAATAACAGTTGGTTAATATTTTGATTTCCATTTTCTAATTATTTTTTTTCTTGGCCAGCCAATACCATCAAACTTCTTAAGACCTTACCATGTATGAGCAATTCAGATCCTATATCTCAGCTCAAAACAATCATTTTCTTGGTTACAACAATTTGCTCCTCCAACATTTCTGACAACGTAATGTGTTAGGAATTTCTTTTACGACTAATAAATAATAAAAAATTCCAGAAGCACCAACTATTCACTGAAACCACAACAAAAAGAACAGTCCAAATGCAGGATATGTTTTATCTTTTAATGAGTGAGCACTTTCATTCTAAAAGATGAAAACTTAATCAGAAGAAAGAAACCCTAACAGTAAAGCACATTAAATAACTAAATGGTCATGATGTAATCTCACCTTTTCAACCTATCAGCTTTAAGTTTTAAAAATGGTGCAATAGACATATGTTTGTTAAGCTGTGGGGAAGTATCAGCATTCGGGAGCACCTGCCAATGTAATTCCCTATTTAAAAGTAAGGTCTCCCAGTCAATTTTTTAAATCCACCAACTCATTACGCTCCTTAATAAAATGTTACCAATTATCTCCATCTGTCCCAAATTACCTTCAGAATTTGATATCCACCAGAGGAAAATTCTCTGAAGTCTACTTAGGGTATAAAATACATATGCAGACACTTCAAGCAAAAATCTTAAATCTTTTGGACTTCTTTGCATACTTAGTACCCATACAGATGTACCTCCATTGTTCTTTTGTATACTGCCTTTCCACTCTCTCCCTTACCAAACTTTTCTAACTTCCTCTGATCAATTCTTAAATATTTTATATGATGACAGACTTTTTTTAATAGCAACTTCTTTTCTGGACTTAATTCTAAACAAAACAAGTGCCGATCTTTCACTTAGCACTCCCCTATCCCTATACTTTTCTTTTTTCCTACATCTGTTATCAATATCTGGTAAGGAAGACAGTCTCCAACCCTCAGGTCAAACATATGCTTGGCCTCATCCCACTCTATTACCTTTCCCTATCCAGTTATTTGTCCCCAGTATCTTGGTTCCTCTGATATTTTCAGAAGTAAATTTCAGCCCTCTCTGGCTAATTTTCTATACCCCTACTTGCAGCAATTCCTATTGTTAAAATTTCCTTTCTCTATTCCCATGTTGACTTACTTCTTAAAATACTTTCTGCTACTTTATAAATATAATATTCAGAACGGCTGTTATTCTCATTAAGGATCTGCATCCAAACTCCTACTTTGTTCCTTACTTCTTGAACTACACCCAGTTCCATCATCATCTCTTTCCATTTTGATTTTTAACCTTCTGCATGTGTTATGTATATGAGCCTTAACTGCACAGCTCTAAGGTATCCCTTCAAATCAAGTAACCCTCAGTCTATCAGTTCAACTTATTCTAAGGACAGAATAAACATATGCTGTTAACTCTTGCCCTCTTCCTCTCCCAAATAAATTCTTTCAACTCTTTATTAATTATAATCCATAACTTCTCATCTGGTTGATAAAAAATATGCTTGAGCTGTATACAAAACTAAAGGAAATGGAAACATTTTCATTGCTTGTATATTACTATCTATATCGATAATCGAGAGCTTCCAGCTTCTCAGTTTTAGAGTTATACAAAAGTTATGTACTTACCATAATGTTAGATTCATGTTGTCTGATTTTGGTCCCCATCAAACATGTGGGTTGTTGGATTTGACGGGATTTGACCTCGGAACCGACTTCAAAGCTTATCGGATTCAGAGCTCTGACTCCTCCTCTACCTATAAACTCCCTAAGCTGGACCTCAGATGCTCAGATTGGGTTTGGCCCCTAGTCAAGAATATAACAGAAACTACTACCTAGGTGAAAAAAAAACTTCCCTGAAAGAAGATGTAAACTTGGTGATCTCAAATAGTTGAGAAAAAGTAATTACAGTCTCATGTGACTGTGCACATCCACTCAATCATCTCAAAGCCATAAGGGACTGACTATTTGGAATGGAGTAAAACGGGGCGGGGGGGGGTGTGAAGTGGACAAAAATTAGACAAAATGGATCTAACATTACTTTAAGTACATAACTTTCGTATCCAATGTTGTCTATTTTCGTCTGTTCAAACAGATGGGACAGAATCCCAAGCTGTCAAAATGGATGCTATCAAGGAAGGACTTTCCTTAGTATGGTGGAACCAAATGATGAACATGATCTGGATTGAATCTTCAACTTACAGTGAGACCCAAAGGCATGTATTATTGCCCATGTGGCCGTGCCACAAATGTCAATGGATTACCTTTTGTACAAACTGCTCTGGTTGAATGTGCTTTTGGTTTATCTGGTAAGGGTAAATTCTTATTATCATATAAAAAGGAAATATAATCTGAGAGCCATTTGGATAAGATTACTTTGAAAACTGTCTTTTCCAACTTTAATTTAGAAAAGGAAATGAACAACTGATCACCCTTTCTAAAATCTTTTGCCCTATGAATGCAGAATCCGAGTTGTCTATGAACATCTAACATACGTAGTAAGTATTCTTCTTTGTTTGAGTACTTTGGAAAGAAGGCAGGAAGATGCACTGATTGATTTAAATTCATTTCAGATGCCAATTTAGGACTAAAGGATGCATTAGTTCTAAGGGGAACTCTACCTTTATGAAACACTAAGTAAGGGGGCTTAAAGGAGAAGGCTTGGGATTCTGAGATTCATCTGGCTGATGTTACTATGACCAAGAAAATTGTTTTTCATGTCAAAATTTTTAAGTCTGCATTAGTAGTGGGTTCAATGGCAGCCTGGGTTGGAGCTTGTAACATAATGGTGATGTTCCATGGAGCTGCTGGGTCTCTAATGGGATGTCTCAGCAGAAAGGCACTTTTGAGAAAGGCTTTTGAGATTTTTAGAGATGCTATCAACATATCATTGTGTCCAATATGAAAATTGGAAATTGCAGCCAACTGTACCTTAATGCTAGCAAAACTGAAGCCCTTGTCAAAGAAATTTGACAACAATTCAAGTATGGAAGGAACTGGTGCTGAAAAGGGATCCACACCTTTGGAGTAGGCCCAAATCAAAAATCAGTTCCATTTACTGTGGTAAATTTTCTTAGTTGATGGTTCCTGTGAAGCAGAAAGAATACTGACTACTAAGGGAAGCCTGGCATATCTGGCTATGGTTAAAATTGGAGGAATCATGCAGTTAATTTCATGGACTTCTTATCCAGAGGAGACAGTCCAAATGAATGCATTAGTAGATCTCAATAATGAACTAGTAAAACGCTAAACAAACCAAAACTAAACTCAAAAAATGTAACAGAAACGATCCAAGCAGAAGCCAGATAATGCACGGACTGTTTATTCAACGTAAGCGCTTTCGGTCGAGGTAAATACCCCAACCTTCTTCAGACATACATGATCCAACATCATTGGAGGATGTACTAGAAGAGGCCACAGGTGGGGGAACCATGTCTGCCAGGGCCAAAAGGGAGCAATGAGGATCACCTTGGCCTTGTACTGCCTTGCTTTCTGTAAGAATTTGTTCATTAGGGATAAAGGGGAAAAAATACAGGAGACCCAGGGGTCAGTTGTTGACCATAGCATCCCTTGGTGACTGTTCCTGTGGATGGATCAAGGCAAAGTACCTGTTGCATTTATTGTTTAGATAGGAAGCAAATAGGTCACAGCAAGGTTGGCTCTAGTGACTGAAAGTTGCTTGCGTCACTGTAGGATTGAGGGACCATTCGTGAGGCATCAGCACTGTCCTTCTCAATTTGTCCACAAGTACATTGGAGGATTCTGGAATGTATGTTGCTGTCACAAAGCATTGTGAAGACATCGTCCATTGCCAAACTCTCATAGCCTCTCAGCACAGAGGATAAGATCGGTTTCCTCCCTGTCTGTTGATATACCATACCACTGTCACATTGTCCACCTATATGGAAATCACACCCTTGAGGAGGAGATCGTGAAATACTTGCAATGCTAGGAGGACCACTCTCAGCTGCAAGACACTGATGTGAAGGTTGGTCTCTGTTGTAGACGGCGTACCTTGGACCATCAGCTCACTTCCTCCCATCCAAGAAGGGATGCGTCCGTGGTCACTGCTGTGACAGGCAAATCTGTCTGGAAATGATGGCTCTCTGTCACAGATAGGGATATTATCCACCAAACTATGTGTTTTTTACAGACCTACGTAATTTCAGTTTCTGAATTGAGGGGGTGAGTGGATTAAGACAACTGTATTATTAAGGTCTAGTCTAGCACTTTCATGAAATATCTGGCTAATGGAATCATTAGAATTGTAGACAACATAAGACCCAAGAGATGTAGGATAAATCTTGCTAGAGGTGTTGGGTGATTTAGAACTTGAAGAACTATAAGATGAAGTGACTGGACCCTGGACTGGGGAAGTCTGACTATTTGAAGTTTGGTGTTTAGGTGGCATCCTGTGAATTCTATACTCTTGAGTTGCAGTCAATTGACATTTTGTGAGGTTTATGGAAATTCCTACATTCAGAAACAGCTGGAGTACCTGATCGCAGTGTGTGATGAGGAGATGCTCAGTGGAGGCAGTGAGCAGCCAATTGCTGAGATATGGGAAGGCTTGGACCCCCAATAGGTGCAGTTGCACAGTTATTACTGCCATGATCTTGGTGAACACCCTGGGGGCTGTGGTGAGGTGGAATGGCAGCACTCTGAACTGGAAATGATTGGCTCCCAGCCAGAAGGAGAGAAATCTCCTGGAGTGCTTTGCTATTTTGATATAACAATAGGCATCCTGGAGATCAATACAGCACATCACATTGTCCTTCCAAAGAAGCAGCAAAATGGACTGAATTGTGCCCATCCAGAATTTTGTGGGTCTTACTAACTGGTTTAGGTGACTGAAATACAAAATGGGTTGGATGTCCCCAGTCTTATTTGGTCCTGAAAAGAACCTGGAATAGACTCTGGATTCTAACAGGCCATGGGGGATCAGCTGGATTACTCTTTTTTTCTAGCAGCTTAGAAATGTCTATGGCTACCAAGTCCCACTGGCTGGGTGGGTGGAACATCAGATACTTTCTTTTTTTTCTGGGGTGGGACAGAAACAAGAATTGAAGACCTCTGGATAATATAACAACAAAACCTGTGTGCAAACAAATGACACTACAATCATGGATCCCTAAAAAATCTTTTAATGTTGAAAGTCAATTAAAATTCCAGTTAAGCGCTTTCATTCCCAATGGAACTTCATCAAAACTAAAGAAACACCAACACTTTGCTGTTTAAATCCCCCCCTCGTTCAAACCAATATCCTAATGCATGACAGTGTCTTAATCTTAATACAGAATTGATAGACAAATTATCGTTTAACTCTGGATAGCAAGTGACTTCCAATCACAGCTGCCATTCCAGCTCCCAACATAAAAACTATTTGCATCAGAAACCAACTGATCAATAACTACAGTTTTTAAAGTATGATTGGGATTTAGTTGAATATACCTAAACAGTGTGTTCACTACATTTTTGTGTTTTATAGTAGTTTTTCCTACATAGAATGTCCTACAAATATTGCACAGAACTAGATAAACAATGTTAGAAGTTTTACAGTTTTAGTGCTTATTGATCATACATTTTCTCCCTTTTATACAAACACAATCAGCAGCTTTAATACTTGAACTTTGTGTGCAAAAATCACATCTAAACATACCATATTTTTAGCACCATTTCTCACTTTTTTTCTTGTTTCAAGTATTTGTATAAAACACCTATCTCTTCTGAACACAATATTAGGTTGGTCACCCATTTTCATAAATAAGACATTGTCCATCATAAATACATTCCAATTGCATTTCAAACACTCAGTTATAGATCTAATATCTGTACTATAAGTAAGAATACATACTTTTTGCAGTTGTTTATTCATGGTTTCCTTTCTATGTGGGATTAACTGTAATTAAATAGCACTGAGAAAGGGTGTTTTAAAGCAAAAGCTTTGCAGCAATTAATTCTGGTTTCTTAACGTGGATCTGTTTGTTTCGTTTATATCTGCATTATTCCTGTATCATAGTACTGGGTTGTTCTAGGGTCTAAAAAGGTGCTGCAGGTCCAATTGGTTCCATTAATACCACACCTGGAAGGTCGGGTTGATGTGGATTCTTGCAAAGGAGGGGTAAGCTGGCCAACACTTGGTACCTTCCCAGGAGACAGTGCCAATATAACCCTCAGTTGTATCTTTTTTTTTCTCAAGAATTTCCACTTTATCCTGTCAACATCAAGTTCTATGAGATTTCTTGATGATCCAGTGGATGATGCTACTGATGGTGGTTGAAAATACTGCCTTTCTTGTAGTATTTGTGACCGGAGTCTGGTACTCACCAGTCCCGGCAAGTAACCGGTGTGTGGAGAAGGTGACTGGGCCCAAGTGGGTGTCAGATCTAACCTTCTGGGCATTTTGCGGGCAGGGACTACCCAGGTTGTTGGCTTCTTGAGACCTTTTCTTTCAATGATTTAGATGGAGACATGCTCCTTTCCTTCTCTCATTTATATTTTTCCTCTTTCTCTTTCTCTTGGCCCTTCAACTTAGTTTTCTCTCTTTCAGAAGGTGAGGAAGGTGACAGGGTAGCCCTTGTCGGTGTGGGAAGCAACCCCTTTAAAATTAGTTTGTCCATTCTAGCTTTGAAGGACACTGCACTGAAAGCTGCACAGGATTGGCATTTGATGTCAAGGTGTGCAGCATTGAGACAATATACACACTTAGACTGTCAGCCCTAAGGTGTTAGTTTGTGCCCACACTTTCAGTCTTTTTTAAATCTAGTCGACTTTGACATTTTGACTGCCTAGAAACAAGAAGCTAAGCAAATAGCAAGAACTTACTAACTCTAACTTTAATTTAACGATAACTATCACTATGACTACAACACTTTTTGAAGTGCAACAAAAGTTTAGAACAAAGATCCAAGGCTTTAAATCAAATATTAACAAACTAACTAATTAATTAAATAATTAACCAGCAAACCTATCAGAAACTATCAAAAGTCTTGAAAACACTATGTTTACAGTTAGAGCAAAAACTCTCATGGTAGGAGAGGAGAAGCTGCAATAATAAGTAAAAGATAGCCTACTGTTGAAAAGAGCTCTATGCACATCCAAAATGTTGAGTGGCTAACTTGATATGCTTATCTGAGGTCCAGCCTAGGGAATTATGGGTAGGGGAGGCGTCAGAGCTCTGGATCTCACAAGCTAAAAAAGTCAGTGCTGTGATCAGAACCAGTTAATTTGTGAGTACACACATTACTGGTATAGCCTTTGTTTTTTTCACTTACATTATGTCCTGAAAAGACTTGAAACTTTCTCAGAATATTCCAAACACCAAAATGCATTTTTCTGGATTTATCAAATACATAATATCAGCATCTGCAAATAAAGCTAACTTGTCTTGATAACCATTCCAGTTATAATCTTGAATATGGGAGTCTATAATTTTCTTTGCCAATGGCTCTACACAGAAAATAACAAAGGGAAAATATGACACCTCTACTTGGTTCCTCTGCTCAAATACAGTTAGTAGATCAGGAACACCTCAACTTTAATTTCTGCTTCCAATCTTTCATATGTCCTCCTAATAAACCCTAATGTTTTATCAAAGAATGCAAATGCCCTATTCATAAAATCCAAGCTTACTTTATTAAATGCCTTCTGTGCATCAAGACCCACCAACAATGATAGCATTTTCTTACACATTGCTTTCCTCTGGGTCATCATTGTTTATAATGTTGTCAAATCTTTGCCTCCCCTGCACAAAAACACTGATTCATATCTATCAATTTTGACAAAATTTTTGCTATTCTATTAGTTGGTATAGACATAAGCACTTTAAAAACATAGAAAAACAAAAAAAGTACTGCACCACACTGGCTGAAGCCTGCAAACAAAAAAATATTTATTAAAAAAAAAAAAAAAAACTCAGATGAAAGCAGAGTAAGCGCATTTGTTAAAACATTCAGATTTCATCAGATTATGTTGTTTATCTGGTTTAAAAAATGTATTTTGTTTTTCTTAATTCTTAATTTTAAGTTCCAAGCCATAGCCTTGCTTATTTGACTTTACAATCATAGTTTAAAACTGAAATGGATCAATACGAAGCTTGGTCTGTAGAGTTGCTACCCTTTTTGAGTAATACAGCCACCAAAGCTTTCTTCAAGATGCAGGCACTTCCAATCACTTTTTAAAATGTTTAACAAAACCTTCAGAATCTTTGTCACTTTCTTACCTCCCAACTTCCAAACTCCACAGAAATCCTGTCTGTTTCAAGAGACTTCTCTGTTGATTGATCACCATTTTTATCTCATCCCGTACTACCTTAGCTATTAAATGTTGACCTTCATCTGCCTTTAACTTTGGCATTATTAAGTCTTCCATAAATATTTCCATTTGTGCCCTTTCTCGGTTTTCACATTATTCTGCTTCATACAATTTTCATAACATGTTCAAAATATCTCTAAAATCTGTACAGAATCTCCAGCTATTTTTGTTCTTTTGGGCTCCCTAAGCCTGGCAACTATTCTTTCTACTTTCTATTGCCCAAATCATTGTGCTAAAGGTTTTTGTGCTATGGAATTATAAAAAGTAGTTGTTTTAACAACAGCCTATTTAAACTCATGCATATTATCCAAATACTCCATTGTTTTCCATTTAACACATTGCAGTTGCTCCTTCTCTTATAGCTCTGTGATTCCCTTTATTTTACAATACTTAAACCAATCTTTGTCAATCCCTCTTAATAATTTCTATTACTTTTCTCCAAGATGTGTGTGTGTGTGTGTGTATATATATATATATATATATATATATATATATATATATATATATATATACACACACACACACACATATATATATATATATATACACACACATATACACACACACAAATATACCCTTTTCTCTTACTTCTACCATATTTTTAAACCCCATTTTAACAGGTAAGAAATAAAATGCCAGTGTCTCAGTTTTACTTCATTGCCTTATATCTTTATCCTACTTACTATCGGTTTTAAGATCTGAAATACTTACTAAATGTATTTCAAATCTCACATGTTAATGTGAAATAACTAATATCCAGTCTAACCAGTTATTGTACTTTGGGGAATAATACGCAAATTCTGAGATCCTACTACTGAATTCACAACTTCCATGCCAAACATTCTTGTATAGTTCTTCAGAAAGCTACCCTCTTTTTGTGACATTTTCCCTTCTAGATCCCCAGATACAACCTGACAGTTGCAAATCAGATTCCAGTCCTCTCCCATAAATAACATTCCCTACTAAAAAGTTATTAATTTTCTCTAAATTCTCTTAAGTTCCATAAAAGCAGTTTTAGGTGGAATATAATCATCATGCCAGTGTAATCCTCCTCTTCTGCCAAAACCCCCCTATCACCACAAATCTAATAATTTCTGTGGTTTTTTCCACACTTCTACCATACTGGTGTCTCTCTAGAAAATATGAATCCCCATTTCCTTTAATTCTGGTATTCTGCTGAATGTCCATCCTTAAATCTTTTCTGTGTTAAACCTTCATGCTCATTTCTATCTAAATGTTTGAACTGCAGCATTACTATTTGTGACCTACATTTCCTAATATAATTCAATACTCTCTGCTTTTTACCTTTGCCTGTAAGGCCATTTACAGTCCAAGATAATATAGCCAGATTAGCCATCAAGATAGAAAGCTATTACTCCTAAATATAATACACAGCACCTATATTACTTTATGGTTCCAACTTTTATCTGGTGTCTGTCAAGTTGACCTCTTATGTAGTTGCTTCTTCTCATCTCCATTTGAACCTATGTCACACTGCAAGACTGTGCTTAAGTGAAAATACTCAAACCAAAAAATAAATAAAAATATTTCAGATTCTCATCCCCCTTTAATTAAGCACACACACACACACACACACACACACACACACACACACACACACACACACACACACACACCCCTTATGTACATTTTCAATAACTGAAGTTAATCCCACCAGATAGGTGCAGCTGCCTCAAATCAATGGCTACACTAACAGGCATCATCTAATCTAAAATGAAGGTTACCTATGCTAAAGTGCATGTTACAGCCTATGTTCCCACTTGAAGTAACTGCCATCTTCTCTTTTCTTATTTCTATTTACAAAATCAAATTGAGATATTGAAACACAAATAATCCAGGTTCATTCTACTTCCCTTCTTTCAGCAGATTTTAAAAACAAAAGTATTCTTTTTAGTAGGAAGCAGGGCTGGATCCAGCACTATATGACTTAGGCAGCTGCCTAGGATCTGGTCATACAGTTACTTAAAATAAGTTCATTTTTAAACAGTCTTTAATCTGTCTTTACAGGATTAGCATGCATGTGTGTATGTGAATTAAGTAGGAATAATTTGGCTACTGTGTGTTTTTGTAGAAAAAATTTGAAATATGTGAATTTGGTTATTATTTTTACTTTTTGACACACACATCTGAGAAGGACGCCATCAACAACGTAGCCATAATTACTGGGTTTGGGGGATATCTGTCGATAAAAATGATTGACCTTGCCGAGTTGAGTTAAAATGCCATTATTCTGTCTCTGTAGGACTAGTGTGCATTTGTGTAAAGCAAATTGTAATACTTAACTGTGGACTTTTTATAACAATCATAGACGTGATGTGCACACAATCAATTCAGTGGCTGTAACTGTTGTGGTACACATATTGCTATATTATAATGACAGCTGTTTGAGTGGAGATTTATTGTTGAAATGTTCTGTAATGAGTTCTTTTGCCATTGCTGGTTCATACATTTTGTTTCACTGATTACTAGAAATATTTTCAAAACTACTAATTTAAAACGCACTGTAACAAATGTTGCTGTATTAAACAAGAAATAATCAGTAAGGTGACTCAAAGAACACAAGCAATTCATGCATGGTCCTATAAATGTGTGCAAAGGGGCCACAGTTTGAAAACAGCCCAGGGACCATTGTTACAATTAATCTGCTCCTGGCCACATGCATTTTTCAATCAATGCGAGTTTCAGGAGAAGGCAAGTTTAATGTTGCTTATGTTAATTCTGTTTTCAATGTGCAACTGTTTTGTTTACCAACTGGCCATCAGTGTTTGTGCCCAAAATTTGAAATACAAGTTTTAAATCACATTCAAAATTCTGTAATCACTGTAAAAGTAAAGATAATAATATGCAAACTGACAGGTTTGAACAGTGTTTATGGTAATTGGGAAGACAACCAAGTAATGGGACACTGGAATGGCTGCAGGGGGCTGGTCCGTTTACTTATCTACAGCCCCATTTGATCATGATCCATCTCCAGTAGGGAGAAGCTAAAACCTCATCTAATGATGTATTAACCTCAGAGGTACAGAAGGATGATGGAAAAACACTTTTGTACAAGTCGTGAACAATAAAAAATAAGCAGCTGATGGAAATTATTTGGAAGAGGAAGAGGGGAAGAGTTAAGTGGGATAAGATGTTCCTCCCCATAGAACAATAGAGTTTAGGATTACCTGCTTTGAATGGATACTTTATGTATATAAGCACTAACTGCATAGCTCTAATGCAAGCAGACGGTTAAAAATCAAAGAGGAAAGGGATGGAGATGAAGTAGGGGGCAAGTTCAAGAAATAAGGACAGAGTAGGATTTGGATACAGATCATTAAGGAGAACAACAGTGACCAAACAGAATATGTTCATTCAGATGCAAAAAGTATTCTAAGAACTAACCCAACGTTGGAGTGAAGAAAAAGAGATTTTGCCAAGAGGGATGACTGCAAGTAGAGGTACGGAAAATAGGCAAGGGGGAGCTGGAATATACTGGAGAAAAGTGGTAAAGTAACCAAGGTATTGAGAAAAAACAACTAGAAAGGGGAAGGTATCAGAGTGGGATGAGGTTAAGCAGAAGTTTGGCTGCAGGTTACATGCTACCCTCCCTATCATGGACTGAAAGAGTTTAAGTAAAGAAAAACAGAAAGGGAAGTGCTATGTAAAAGACCAGTATTGGTAGAGTTTTTAGTACAGTCTACAACAGAAGCTGTGATTAAAAGAATAGATAATTAGTAGAGCATATAAAATAAAGCATGATAAAGTACAGATCTGTAAGTAAACTTACCGTAACAGTGGACGTCTGAATGATCACTGTTGCAGTAGCCTTAGCTATATGGGTTATATCCTGCTAAGCATATAACAGCCAGGCAGCTTTCAAAGTTTCAGGGCACCTTCCATGCAACCATACTGTCAGGCAGCTCAAGTTGAGCTGACTGAAAGACATGTTTGGAGGCGAAGTTCTTCGGAGCTTTCCTGACAAAACAGAGATGGAGGCTGAGCCCTGAAAGGACAAAACTGGGAATAACAAAAAATAAATATCTACAACCTGGCAGATAAAGCACACCAAAAAACAATGGGGGGGTGTAGGGAGAAAGCAGATACTGCAGCAGTGATAATTCAAACATTTATTGTTATGGTAAGTTTACTTAACAACTGTACCATGTTCATCATACTGATCACTACTGCAAGTAGCTTTAGCTATATGGGTAGATTAACCTATCTAACTATATATGGGAGGTAGATGGACAAGAGTCTGGGAGCCTCTGGAGAATGGTCCTAGCAAAGCCTAACCTGGACCTAGAGAAGCCATGAAGCTTACAATGCTTTGTAAAAGTATGCACAGAGGACCAAGCATACTTCTATAATCCACCATTTTCAAAAAAAACACACACATGAAATCAAGGCCCCGACGAGTGGCTCTTCACCCTGCCTGGAATAGTTTTGTTATGGACAGAATAGCAACAGTTAACACCCTTAGATGACCATTTGGAAATAGACTGTTTTGACACATGCTGTCTCTTCTTCTTACCTTCAAAAAAATGAATAACTGATGCAAAGATCTGAAAGACTTAGTTCAGTCAACATAGTACCCGCATTGTCTGTGGACATCCAAGGTATGGAGTACCCTTTCTTCAGAAGTTTTAGGTTCAGAAGAGAAAATGAGGAGATGGATAGTTTGGCTTAAACTTGGACACCACTTTACTCATAAAAGAAGGATTAGTTCTATAAAAAACACTGTCTCTATGGAAAATGAGATAAGTTTGACTCAGCATAGGAGTTTGCAACTCAGACTCCCTTCTTGCAGAGGTCAGAGCAGTCAGTAAAACTGTTTTCCATGTTAAGAACCTTAACGTAGCTAAGACTTCCAAGATGTCTGCACACTGAGTTACAGCTTAACTGTAGCTCTCCCATTGTGAAAAGAGAATCTTAGCAAAGAAAGGCAGTGGACCTAAATTTCTAGGTAAATTTTAGTAACTGGCTAGTAAGTACACTCGCTGGATGCCAGGAAAAAAGAAATACAGATGACCTGAAGGAAAATCACAAAGAAACACTGACTGGGAAAAGAACTGCAACTGTTTAGCAAAAAACAGTGCAAGCTACCAGACATGACTTCCAGTAAACTAGAAGAAAGTATAAGACAACTACATATAGACCTGATTAAAATAAATTAAACACTGATTGGTATATCAACTCAAACACTGATGGAGTATATCAACTCAAAGAATAGAAGGCTGGAAAAATGGAAGAAGCTTTAAACAAATATTCAGAAAAGGTGATAAAACTGCAAAACTCAGAGGTCGAAATGATGAAAAAGCTGGTTGAATACAAGATTGCACAAGACGAGACGTTCAAAAAACAACAGAATTAGAAGACATAGCACATAGGGAATATCTGAGATTTTCTGGTGTACCACAGAAGACCTATGTTGGGACATTTACACGTTTCCCCTATCAATGAGGGACAGAGGTGCTACACCAGTGGTGAAATATGATATTTTAGGGTGGGAGGTTGGTGTAATGGTAAGGTGTTTACCTTACAGACACAAGGAGTAGGGTCTGATTGTCACATGGGCAGTACGTCTAGTACTAATCTATGAACCTATGAAAAATCTGGAAGGAACAGACTATATTAATTTTATGCAAGCACAAATATGCAACTGGACTGGTATTCCACAACAGGAACTGTTAACTGAAAACACACGCCATGTCTATCCTCCTAACCTGGCTATCCGAAAGCAACCTAGACCTTTAATAGTACAGATGCAATCTTACCAGCAGAAGGAGGCGATTCTGACAAAACTGTGTCCGAAAGACAAAGTACTAAAAGTGGGACACAGCAGAGTATTTGTGGAGACTGACTATTGATTGTCCACCAGCCATTTGCATCCACAGGCAGAAGAGGAGTCATTTTTGCCATTATTCGGGGAATGTCAAGAAACAGGCATGCGATTCAAACTGCTGTGCCAAGCTATCTTCAAAATATTTTTCCCTGGACAGGCAAAATAATTTTTTGATGAAGTACATGGTAAGGAATAAATATAAATGTTTGTCCAATAAAACGTGAGCTGTGAAACAGAAGGCGATTCAGCTTCTGTTTCTTTTTGTAATAAAGACCCTAGAGAGAGCATGGCAGTGAAACCTTTTCCAATGCTTCAATGAAAAATGCTTGAAAGAAGGAAAAATGCACAACAGTCAACTAGAAGAACTGACAGTATGTTGACAATGAAGCACATACAGGATTTGGGAGATGGAGATGAACAGGAATAAAACCAGTAACTCTGAAATTGACAAATGTGGGATTACAAAGCAATAATTATATTTATGAAACATGACAGAACAAAAAAATCTGGAACTATCAGACTTTCTTGGACTTTGTTAAACTTCTGGGGGACTCTAAAGCATATGCCCTACTTCATGTCATTAATGTTTGGAAAGATGCTCAGGAGAAGGGAAGAGGAGGGAGAAAGTTAACTCTAAGTAAAACTATTTTATTTTAATAGTGCATGATTTTCTTTACATGTTATAAAGTAAAGTTTCCTCAGTTATTTTTAAGTGTAATGGGGGCACTAATGTAACTAGGTACATTTATTTTTTCTTTCTGTCTCCCTCTTTTAAGAAATGAAGGCACTGCAATGTAAAAAGGAGTAGAACAAAAATCTGGTTAAAACAGCATGACAAAAGAAAAATGAATCTGCTTTTTCTCATTCTTGCTTAGGGGAGTAACTGTCTTAAGCCCCTTAGCTTAATTTAGTAACAAGTTTTAAGAGAAGACAAGTAAATGGAAAGGAATGTTGAATATTATAAGACTTTGTTTCTAGTAAACACATGTATACTTGGCAGTTTTTTGTTTGGTTATCATGTCTATAAGAGACAATCTGATAAAGAGACATGGCTTGGAGAAAATGTTTTCAGGAGCCATTCAAGTGGTTTCCCAGCTGACAGAGCTATAAAGATATGAAAAGCCAGAGAGCACTTAGTAGAAGCACAGGCTGTACCATGCATCTTAGCATGGATAACCTTTCTTTTAGGTTATCTCAAGTCTGTAAGTGTGGCTGTCAGTTTGGAACATCTGTTCTGATTAGGAGGGTAAAACTTCAATATTTAAAGATGTACATAGTTTTATATGTTATTATTAAGTTAATAGGTTTTAGGGGAGTATTGGGGTGTGTTTTTGGAGGGCTTTCAATAAAATAAAAGGTTTTGTAAGATGTGACATAGGCACCAACGGAGATGACAAGAAACAACAGTATAAAAGATTAGCCTGCCAAACAGTATATGTATGTAACAATAAAGATGGAACTATAAATTTAACAAAAAAGCTCTTATGAATAAAAAAGTGGGAATAACTGTTCAAGAAAATTATGCTTTCTGTGAGGTCTTTAAATGTCAGTGGTCTCACAGATAAATACAAAATGAAAGAGTAGTCAACTATATTAAAA
The DNA here is from genome assembly GCF_019279795.1 of Protopterus annectens. NCBI lineage: Eukaryota > Metazoa > Chordata > Ceratodontiformes > Protopteridae > Protopterus > Protopterus annectens. The sequence continues at coordinate 601,702,374 of NC_056737.1, forward strand.
AATGTAGAGTGCAAATAGCTATGCTACCAGAGACACACTTGGAAAGAACTGAACATGTGAATTTGGTTATTCAGCAGAATACCTGGGACAAAGGAAAAGAGGAGTACGTATATTAATTGCAAGAGGAGCTCCAACAGTGACAGAAGAGGAGAAAAAATATAACAATGGTAGATTTGTAGCGTTAAGGGGCTACTGGCAAGGGAGGAGGATTACTCTGGCATGTATTTGCATTACATCAAAAACTGCTACAAAGGAAATTAAGAAACTTCTGGGAGAAATAATTAGCTTTTAGCAATGAATATTACTCATAGGTGGGAACTGAAATTTGATCTGGAACAGTAAAGATGTATCGGGGGGGGGGGGGGGCCCAAAAGGGAAAACATAACAAAGGAGGGTAGATTTTTAAAGTAATGTAAAATACATAATTTACATTTTACAGGAACATGCGCCAATAATAACTAAAATAAAAACACAGGGTAATGAAATAAAAATGAGACACTGGCACTATCCCATCTATCTGTTGAAAAGAAAGAAATTTAAGGAATGGGTAGTGGAAATTATTCAGGAGCTATTGGGGAAGACAGAAATTTCTTCTGAAAATATAGCAAGGGAGCGGGATAAAATTAGAGTGGAGTTTAAAAATAGGTTGGAAATAAAAGAAAGGCAGATATCATTAAGAAGTAACACAAATTATTTAGAGAGACTGACAAATGTTAAAGTACTGCAAAATAGGGGGAATAATACAGAACAAGAAGAGGAGCAAATGCAGAAAGCTAAACAGAAAATAATGGGTTACCTCAATAATATGCATGAGTTTAGAAAGATTGCTGTTAAACAACAGTTTTTTGATAATAACTCTAGAGCACAAAACTTTTAGCATAACAACTTGGGCAAAAGAAAGTAGAACGGGCTGTTGCCAACCTTAGGAACCTATAGCGAGGAAGATCACAAGAGATCCTGTAGAAGAATTAGATCTATTTAGGAAATTCTATGAAAGTCTGTACAAAGCAGAGAATTGTGGAATCAAGAACAGGTACAAATGGAAACAGTTATGGAAGAATTAAATATGCCAAGGTTAAAGGTATATGAGGCTCAATTACTAACAGCATAAAAAGAGATGAGATAAAAATGGCGATGTATAACCAATCTACAGGAAAGCCGGCAGGAATAGATGGTATTCCTGTGGAAGTTTGGAAGGTAGGAGGGAAAAACATGATAAAGATTTGGAAGGCTTTAACAGTATTTTAAGAGGAGAAGTACCAACATTCTGGAAGAAAATGGTAGTAGTTGGAATACCTAAAGGGGGTAAATATCCATCAGATCAAGCTTCATACAGGCCAATTTCAATACTGAATCATGATTATAAAGTGTTCATGTCTATAATGGCTAAGTAATGCCAAAACTGATAGGTATGGATCAATGTGGTCTTGTGGAGGGAAAGCAAATATTTGACAACATTAGCGGAACAATGATAATCCAGAGGGAAGCAGAATGGAAGAAAATACCACTGTTGTTGGCGGATCTTGAGGCAGAGAAAGCATATGACAGAGTAAGCTGGGACTTTATGAACAGGGTAATATAAGCATTTGCATTCCCTGATAAAATGATGAGGTTGATTAGGGGATCGGAGGTGAAAATTAAAGTGGGTGGGGTCCTCTCTGATAATTTCTGTTTGAGCAGAGAAACCAAGCAGGGGCGTCCTCTCCCTCCTTTGTTATTTGAATTATATTTAGAACCACAGGCAAAGAAAAGAAGGGACTCAGAAATCCAAGGATATAATTGGTATGGAAGTCAGGAAAAACTGGCTCTATCTGTAGATGATATTATTTTATACCTGACAAAACCAGAAAGAGGCATTAAAGTGCTGTTGAACATTTTTGGACAGTTTCAGATCTTTTGGGGATACAAAATTAATGAAGCTAAAACAAAGGCAATAGCAATAAATTATGTACCCACACATGAATTAGTTCACCAATACCCATATTTACGGTGACATGATAAAATGAAGTATTTTGGAGAATGGATTAAAATGATTCCAATGTGGCAGCTACCAATTGTGAGAAGAGGGTAAACAAAAGATAATGCAAAAACTGAGAGACACGGGAGCTCTGTAATATGGATATCAATAATAAGATACAAGCAGTTAAAATGTTTTTAGTCACTTTAGTGTTATACACAGGTCAAAGACATTTTTATCAACCAGAGGAGAAGTTGTGGATAACAAATAATAAAGAGTTGAAGGATTTTATCTGGGTGGGGAAGATGGCAAGAGGCAAGTGGGATAGGTTGATTCTTCCAAAAGAACAAGGCAGACTGGGGTTATCCTGATTAGAAGTGGTATTTCAGAGCAACACAGTTAAAGCTTCTACACATAGCCCAAGAGGAAAATTATAATTCAAAGTGGAAAGGGATGATGATGAAACAGGGGAGAAGCTCAAGAAACATGGAGACACAAGATTTGGAGTGCAGCCCTTTAAGAGGAGTAACAATAGTCATACAGAATAATATATTCATAAAGTAGAAGAAAGTATTTTAAGAACCAAGTCAACACAGGAATGGAGAAAGGAGATTCTACTGATAGAGATGACTGCAATTAAGGATACAGACAATAGGCAAGAGGGGGCTGGAACTTATTGGAGAAAACTGGCAAAGGAACCAAGGTATTGGGAGCAAATAACTAGAGAGGGAAAGGTAACAGAATGGGAAGATGCCAATAATTTATTTGGAATACAGGTTAGAGATGGCCTTCCCTATCAAGGACTGATATCAGAGTACAGGCAAACAGAAAGAAATGGGAGAGTACTAAACAACAGACCAGCACTGGTAGAGTTTTTGTAGAATCTAGAAAAGAATCTGCCAATAAAAACAAATAATTACTACAACATATAAAATATTGCATGATAACTATAAGAATCAATCAGAGGAGGTTAGAAAGGACTGGGAAGAGAGACTGGATAAGCAACCCACAAAGAAACAATAGGGGATATATGTATGACTTCCAAATATGCAAAAAGACTAGAAGATTTAGGGTCTTTTCTTGGAAGTGATTACATAGGTATTTTTATACCCCAAGTACACTCCAAAGATTTTTTTTCCCTCAGGTAGACAGCAAATGAAGGAGGTGTGAGGGGAAGAAAGAGGTAACTGGGAACATATTTTCTGAGAGTGTAATGAGCTGGCAGACTTTAAAGATTCCTTGCAGACTACTTTGTCAGGCATACTGGGACAGCAAATTGGTGTAACTAATGAAATTATTTTATGAGCTATGATACAGAATCTGAATTGCTTAGGAATAATAAGGCCTTGCTGAGTTGGGTCTATATTATATCCTCGAATGCTTAAAAAAGTGAACGCTGATTGATCAAACTTATTTTCGCGAAACTGCAAAATATCGAAGCAGCAGGGAAAGAATTCGGTTGTCAGTTTCTGTTGCTTCGGTATTTTCAGTGTTATGGTGGAAAGTTACCGGTCGGATTCAGGTAAGTGTGCGATTGTGTGGATGTGAGTGTTAGGGTGATTTAGGTGAGTTAGGGTTAGGGCTCGGGTTAGATGTGTGTGTGTGATTGAGTGGACATGAGGTTTAGGGTGGATTTAAGTGAGTTAGGGTTAGGGAGCAGGTGAGGTGAGTGTGCGATAGTGACTGACCTGAGGGTTAGGGTTTGGGTTAAGGTAAGTGGGTAGTTAGTGGTGTGTGCATAGTTTAGTGTAGGGTTAGTTATCAGATTTTAGGTGTATGTGTGTGGATTTCTGATTGTTTGGTGCGCTTGTGTTGTGTGTATGTGTTTTGGATCAGCGATTTTTTTTCCCTGGGAAAAAAATTGCTGATCTGACAGTTCGACATTGTAAGCTTTCGCTTAAATTAGGTCGATCATAGGTTCGCTTTTTTAAGCATTCGATGATATAATATAGACCCGCTGAGTCTTTATGGTGGCTGCCAGAAAAACAATTACTAGTAAATGGAAGTCAAAGTCTAAACAACTTTACTAGAAATAGTGAATATAGCAACACAGATAAAACAACTGGAATTGGTATCTTTGGAAAAGGGTGGGAGCAAATTACAAGGGAAAAATATAAGCAAAGGAGGAACAGGGTTTAAAAGAAGGCAGGATTTGAATGAGCTATGTAATGTCTGACTGACAATGACTGGATAGATTATAAGTGATTTATAATGTTTGCAAGTACATTTACATCAATGGGGATTGTAATGTACAATGTTTGCAGCTAGAATTGCATCAGGATAGTTTATTTTTATTTATACAAAAGTAAGACTGTCTATATCGCATGTGATAATTTAATAAGGATGTTTCTTGTTTAAAAAAAAGAACCCCAAGTTAGCTAGGTTGGCTGGTATAAATGGAGAAAGTGTTAGCTTCTCTAACACAAAATTTAGATTCCAAGGAGGAGCCACATGTTTTCTTGGAGGCCTCTCATGCAAAACTCCTTTCAAACACATTTTGACAAGAAAATGCACAGAAAGAGGAGGATTCATGGGCAGACATACTGAAATGCCTAATAACTGTACCATGACACAGGAATAAGAAAGGTCAGAAGATTGTAAACCCACACAGATATTGTAAAACCAGAGAACAACTAGCTCCAAATGGGTGCTGGTTATTCCACATAACTGCTCCAAAGCAGTCAGTCTCCACAGACACCTCAGACTTTACTTGGGGAGCAGCTTCAGGAGGGATAAAAGTGCAGGGAATGTGGGATACCAAGGTCAGGCACATCCACATAAATATCAAGGAGATGATTGCCCTGATCAAGGCACTCAACTCTGAACCATTTATGGTCCCAGGGAGCTGTTCAAGTGGTTACAGAGAATACCACTGTCATGTGGTTCATCAACAAGCAAGGGAGAACCAACTAGAAAATCTTTTCTATTTGCTAATATATGATTTTTCTAGTAGTCTGCATTCATTCCTCCATTAGTACCTGCTTTATTCCCTCAGTAAACAGATACCTAAAGTGAATTAAGGCCCTATCATCCAGACCGTCAATTGAAGTTAACTGATGTTGGGATGTATCAAATACATCTGCTGTTGTCTTTGTAGACCCAGTATGTGAGAAATCTTGTGGTAATTGCCACTGGTAATTTCCAGAAGAAGGGAGAACCATGGTTGCCTTATCCAGAATGGAGTTACTACAATGATCTTAGGGGACTCCTGAATCTTCAGATGTACAGTGGATATAAGTGGAAAGGGTGGAAAAACATACATGAATATTGTCAAATGAAAAGAAAAGGTATCTGTCATCCAGGCCTTCTTGCATGCAGTCCTGGAACAGAATCTTGCCACTTACTGTTCAGAGAGAAGGCAAAGAGTTCTACTTGAGGAGCTTCCCATAGATTGATCAAATTTTGGAAGACCCTCTGATCTAGTTTCCATTCATGAGGGTTGTGTTGGTCACACACAGCTTGTCAGTCATACAGTTTTGGGCTGATGGAATGCAGGATGCCTGGAGAATGAGAATGAGCTGTCTAGCTAACATGGCTAGTCTGCAATGGGGCACAATGTGATTCTCCCTTGCTTGTTGTTATACCATATGACTGTGGTATTGTCTGTAATCACTTGAAGAGGTCCCAGAGACCAAAGCTGGTTCACAGAGTTGAGTGCCTTGATCAGAGCAAGCATCTCCTTGATATTTATTGAGCATGTATTTGCCCTTGGTGTCCCTCACCCCATGCACTTTTAGCCCTATTGAAATTGCTCCCCAAAGTCTGAGGCATCTGTGGTGACTGACTGCTTTGCAGCAGGGATGGAGAAGAGGAGATATGGATTTAAGGAGATCTCGTCTCCACCAAATAATTTTACTTCAGAAAAAAAACAGTATTGGGATTTGAAAAGATAAATGGTGTTGGCGCTGGGACCAAAGAGATTTCGGATACCATTGTATCTTTCGCATGTAGAGTCTTGCCAGGGGTATCATAAGACCCAAAATCCTGAGGTATTCCCTCGCAGTGACTGATGCCAGAGTGGAAAACCTTAAAAACAGATCTGGATTTAATCTATTTTTCCTGTGGAAGAAAATCTCTTTGAACTGAAATGTCTAGTTGACATCCCAGGAACACAATCCTATGTTCAGGAGTCAAGAAAGACTTTTGAATATTTTCTTAGAATGCCAGCTTGTGTAAGAGATCTCCTACCCAAGACAGAGATTCCAGACATTTTGAAAAAGACTCTGCAAAGAAATACAAGTCGTACAAATATGGAAAAATGTGGAAACTCTGTAGCCTGCAATGAGCTGTAATTGGAGCTAGATATTGTGTGAACACTACTGATGCAGTGGATAGTCCAAAGGGTAAGGCAGAGAACTTATATGACCCAGACACACAAAACCTTAAGAAACGTCTGAAGTCTGGATGAATACGATGTGATAAGCAACTTTTAAGTTTAGTGTTACCAGAAAATTTGTAAGAGAAAGAAGAGGTAAACAGCTTCTGAAGTGACATTGTTCTGAATTTAGGGCCTGTCACAAATAGGTTTAGGAAGAAAAGAAAGATTCAGATCTGGTTTCCAAGCATTTTCTTTAATTGGTACTAGGAACATCCTTGAATAAAAATCCCTGCCCACCTGGAAAGGAAGAACTGGTTCTATTTATTTATTTTATTTTACATTTGTTAACTGGGGGAGTCCGGCTGGACAGAGGTCCGTTTTCAGTGGAGGCCCGGGGAGGAAAGCTCCACATTCAATAAGATACATAACATAAATTGTTGACATGACAATAGAGCCCATATACTAGTTTAACTACACTATGCATTCACAATAGAGCTCATATACTAGTTTAGTTATGCATACACAATTTCACACATCAAATAAGATACAAACATAAATCATTGACTTGACATTAGAGGACATAAACTATATTAGCTATACATTTGCACTTTCACACAGTCATGATGGTTGACATTATTAGCTGGTCTGTACATAATCTGTGGAGTCTTGGTTGAGAAACTTTACATAGTAGTAATACAGAGTGTGTCCTTGACACAGGAATAGCTGAAGTTTAAGTCTACATGTAAGCATTGATTGTATACTTCATTCATCATTGTTGGCAATATTGGCTAGTAGCATTGCTGGAGGATGAAAACTGCAGGTGAGGGAAGAGAGGAGAGGAAAGAGAGCAAGAGTTAGAGGGAGACCCGGCTTTTTGTTGACTTTTTTATTGTCTGGGCTATGTGTATGTCAAATTTCAGGTTGTTGTCAATTTCTACTCCTAGGAGTTTTGTGGGTAGTTGGGCTGATTATTATGTTTTCCTTTGATTTTATAGTAAAGCTGCTGTTTGAAGGGGGAGATTTTCCTGGACTGAAGAGAATGAGTTGTGCCTTTTTAGGGTTTAGTATCGGTTTGATTTTAGAAAACCAGGATTCTATTTGTGAGAAGTTGTTTTGAGTTATGGTTTTGAGCTCATTTAGGGTGGAGGCAGCACATATGATAGTGGTATCATCTGCGTATTGTACAATTGAGCCTGAGAGAGAGGCTGTGGCTATGTGGTTAGTAAATAGAGAGAACATCACTGGACCTAGGATGGACCCTTGTGGGACGCCTATGGCTACTGGCAATAGGGGGAACAGTTGACCTTGCCATAGGACTGTTTGTTATCAATTGGATAGGTAGTCACTGAACCATGATATGGTGGAGGGGCTTATGTTAAGGGTAGAGTGTCTAAGAACATTGAGTGGTTAACCATATCAAAAGGCTTTGGATAAGTCTAGGAATATGGAGGCTGTAAATAGACCGTTGTTTCTATGATTATTGACAATATCAGTGAAAGAGAGTAGTGCAGTTGCGGTGACGTGGTAGGGTCTGAAGCCGTGCTGTAACTTGGCTAGTAGGTCATTTTGTTGGAGGAATTTCATTAATTGACAATGCACAACTCTTTCCATTATTTTAGATAGGGGAGAAAGAATAGCTATGGGTCGGTAGTTGGTCAGTTCAAGCGATTTGCCTCCTTTATGCAATGGTATCATGTGGGATATTTTCCATAAGTTGGGAACTTTACATTCTGATATTGATCTATTAATAAGGATGGAAACTGGGTAGGCTATTACTTCTGATGTCATTTGAAGGAAGTCTGCTGGCAGGTTGTCAGCTGCTAGGGTGGTTGGTTTCAGTTTTTTGAGGAGTTTACCGATTGTATTTGTGGATACTGGGTGGAGGGAGAAGTTAGAGAAGTGGCCTAGTGAGCTGGTATGGTTGGGGTTGTCTATGGATTTGGGAGCATTTGTTTTATTTTGGGTGTTGGCTAGGGCTTGGACAGTTTCAGTAAAAATGTGTTAAACTGACTGGGGATGTTATCGTGGTTAGTTGGTAATACAGGTGTGGGGGTGGAGGATTTTCCTGGGTGCAGTAAGTTGCTTACTGTAGCCCAGAATTTGTTAGGATTATGAACATGTTCTTCTTGCATAGATTTATAGTAGTTAGTTTTGTCTATTTTTATTTGTTTTTTGTCTTTGTTCCTAAGTTCTTGATAGTTTTGTTTCAATGAAGCGGTTTTGACTATGTGAAATTGTAACCAGGATTTGTCCCTTTCTTTCATTAATGTTTTGGTATCTTTTGTTAGCCATGGGGCATATTTGGTTTTGATTCTAATTGTTCTAGAGGGTGCGTGCTGGTTTAGAATCTTTAGGAATGTTGAATTAAAGTACTGTACAGCTTTGTCTATCGGTAGTTGTTTTAGTGGGTTCCAATTGCAGTATTTAAGTGCATTGGTAAATTCAGTGGGTTTAAAAGATCGTTTGTTCTGTATTACCCTGAGTATAGGTTGGTGAGTATGGTGTGGTTTATTCCTAATTATGTAGGTTGCTTGGTGGTCACTCAGACTCTCTGGAAGACAGCCTGATTGCTGTGCTTGAGTGGGGTCAGATATCAGAATCCAGTATAGTACAGATGGCCGATTGCTTTTCTTGTCAATTCTAGTGAGGTTAGTTATAATTTGGGAGAACCCATGAAGGTTAATGTGGGCTGTTGGGGTTTGGCTGGTGCAATCAGACCAGTCAATGTTAAAGTCGCCTAATAGTATGGTTTCTTGTGGGAGATAGGTGGACATCCACTCTAGTAGGCATTCTAGTTTAGTAATGTTATTGCCTGGTGGGATATAACCCCCAGCAATAATTACTTGTTTGTTGGAATTAAGTTTTACTCTTGCAAGGATTATTTCTACATCTTTGATATCATCAGAATTACATTCAATTTGGTCTACATTGAGATGACTTTGAAATAGGATAGCTACACCTCCTCCCTTTTTTCCAATACTATCTTTGCATAGAATATTGTATCCAGGACATGTAATTTCATTACTATGGTTATCTGGTTTGAGCCATGTTTCTGTTAACATGGTTATATCTGGTTTATAAAGAGCTAGGAAGGCATGAAGGTCCTGTGTTTTGTTAAGTATACTTCTTGTGTTTAGGTTTAATAGCAGGAGTGATGAAGTTGGTCTTGGGTATAGAGGATTTGGTTAATTTGAGTTGGTATTGGGAGATGTTTTGAGACCTGGGTTTGGGTGAAGGTTTTGGCGAAGATAGAGGTATAGTTTGGCCAATTTATGTAGTATTTTTGTTAGTTTTGAATAGTATTGAGGGTTGGCTTTCTGTTGACTAATGTAATATGGGTGAGAGAGAGGGTGTGTTGAATAGAGGTTGTAAGGTGATATGGGACAGTTCTTTAGTTTTACAGAGTTTTTAGGATGTCTGTTTGCCATGGTGGAAGGGGGGGGGGGGTGAAGTTGAGGTATGAGTGATAAGAGGCGAGAATAGACAACTGGAGAAGAGAAAGGACAATTAATGGATAAGGTGCTAGCTTAAGTAGGTGGGTGTTATATGTGTTGGACATGGTGTGGTACAGAGAGGTATTGGACTAGTTTGAGAGGGTTATTAGTATGGTTAGGAGTTGGTTGTAGAATGAGGGTGTGGTGTTAGGTGTGAATGCTATGAGTGAATGTGGGTGTGGTCAGTGACTGTAATGGAGATGATGTGGGTGTAGTGTATACCTATAAATATAATGTGTATGGGGTTGGTGGGAATGGGGGTAAGGTAGGGGAGCGTAGAGAGCCCTAGCGTTAGCGAGGGTGAACGGATCGGGGCAGCACCATCATGTAGGAGCAGCAGAAGGTATATGAGATCAACAATCACAGTGAGTATTTCAAAATCTTCTGTGGGTCAAGCTATTTGCTTGGTGATTGATTTAAGCATAGAATTGTCACTTAAATTCTAGTTCTTTTATATTGTTAATATTTCTTTGTATTTTTTTGCACTAATCTTTGAGGGGGGCTAAGCAGTAGTGAATCTGAGATGAGGCTAAAGGAGGGGAGTACGTGGATAAAGATAGAGAGTGGGGGATTATGGCTTAGGGGTTGAGCAGGGTACTTTTTGTGTAGAAAAAAAGTGTCTGAGGAAGGCAATAGTGGAGGTTAAGGAGGAGTAATGAGAGTCTCCTTCAGTGTGAAGCCTGGGAGTACAGGTATAGAGCTGGCAGAGAGTATGGCTAGGTAGGTAGGCCTGAGGTAGCTTGGTCTATTAAGGGAGCAGGGGTAGTAGGGTGGGGGTAGATAGATGTGTTGTGGCTGACCAGGAGCAAATACCTTTTGGGAGGAAAAAACAGTAGGCATACACCTATTGTTAAACACTGGCTAGAGAATGACAGGTCTATACAGAATAAGGTATCACATACAGTGTTAGTTGCTTTTACTGTATCTGGAGATGACTTCAACCAAATAGGAGCACTTGTAGTTGGTATGGGTGGTCTTCAAATTTGCCTGGGGTTTAGGTAAAGCCTTGTTTGTTTTGGTGTCAGGGACCTGCAAAGTAAGGAGAGAGAGAAATAAGGCTGAGGTAAGGAGTGGAGTGTTCTGTTAGGTAGGGCAGTAAAAGTAGAGAGAATAATTAGTGTAGTAGAATGGAGAGGGTGAATATGAGTAATAGTAGTAGGGTCAGTTGGAGGGTTATAGCATACAGGTTTAAGTGGTTCAAAGGCTAGGTCAAGTAGTTCCAGCATAGGTGTTCCGGTTAGATGTCAGGAGAGGAGAGATAGTGAAATAACTAAGTAGATTTAGAGGTGAGTAAGAGCCGGGGGATATCAGAGCAGAATTATCTTTATAGACAAAGCTTTTAGTGGTATCTCAGCGTACAAGACCTTATCAGAGTGCTAAGTTCAGCTAGCAGAAACAATAAACATGCACAGAACAGAGAATTTAGAAGGGAAACATTTTTAGCAGTAAAAATGACTGTAAGAGTTAGCAATGTTTGATTAATACAGTTTCCTTTAACCAGGCACACTCTAAAAGAATGCAGAGCATTATATACCTTGAAAAGTAGTTGCAATGTGTAACATTAGTAGCCTTTGTGACTATTGGAGGGACACTGCTGAGCTCAACTGCTTAGTATAGAAATTCTTGGCCTGTAATGTTCCCAGTAAATGCGATAAGTAAAGGTATTGGTCCATCGGTATGGCTTTTTAGAAACTGCATAGTCCTTTCTGTAATGTCATTAATAGGCTATTCCCGCACTTTTGGTGTTCGCGGTTTGTAAGGGGATTCTTGGGACATACCAATTAGTAACAGTATAATTAGTAGCAGAAAGTAGAAACCTGCAAGTTTAGTTTACAGCTACTTTTCCAGTGAGAGAATATACCTCGTGGAAGTCACCAGAGCGATGTTATGCTCACAGTTTAAAATGAACACTATCACACCCGTTAATAATGAAATTACAACCAAACAAGCTACTTTTCAATGTAAAAATACACCTAGCAGTGGTCGCTAATGTTATGATATGCCCAGAGTTTTAAAATATACACTATCGCATCAGTTAATGATGCAGTTGTAAACAAGCTTATTTTCTATGAGTACACCTAGTAGCAGTCGTTAATGTGAAGTTATGCACACAGTTTAAAAAAAAACAAATACTATCACACCAGTTAATTATACAATTACAAACAAGCTACTTTTCAATGTAAAAATGCACCTAGCAGCAGTCGCTAATGTGATGATATGCCCAGAGATTTGAAATATACACTGCCGCATCAGTTAATGATGCAGTTACAAACAGGCTACTTTTCTATGAGTGCACCTAGTAGCAGTCGCTAATGCGAAGTTATGCACACAGTTTAAAAACAAATACTATCACACCAGTTAATTATACAATTATAAACAAGCTACTTTTCAATGGCAGAGTGCACCTAGTTGTAGTCACCAATGCAGTGTTATGCTCACAGTTTGGAATAGACACTATCTTACCAGTTAATAATGTAATTGCGAGCAAGCTACATAAGTTCTCAGTTTGTCCAATAAGTGGGTGCACCCAATGGTAGTCGCTAATGCCTCGTTATGCACACAGCTTTAGAGTAGTGATTATCATACCACTTTTAACAGTTGCAGAATGACAAGCAGGGTTAGAAACATCCAGTACTAACATAAAAATGCTTTAACTCAATTACAGTTCAGTTGTGTTGTACTCCAAGTTCCAATAGTAAAAACACGTTAAGTAGCCCTGATAGCATTAGTACATTACAACCACAACTTCTAAGCATAGTGCTAGAACTATCTAGGAAGTGCAGGTATAGTCTATACAACCTACATGTGCTTCACAATTCAAGCAGAGAGCTTACCTGGTCAGCTCAACACACCGTAGTGGTTGGGGCAGAGTGGATGGAAGGAAAGTGGTGTTGAAACCTAACAGTGGGTTTTATCAGGCACAATGCATTCTGGGAAGAGGGGGTGAAGTTACACTAATAGTGCTTTAAGGCAGTGCCAGTAGATAGCGTTGCACCATCCTGTAGTTGCAGCAGAAGGTATATGAGACAAACAAATCAGTGAGTATTTCAAGACCTTCTGTGGGACAAGCTATTTGCTTAGTGTTTGATTTAAGCATAGAACTGTCACTTAAATTCTAATTCTTTTTATATTTTTAATATTTCTTTGTATTTTGTTTGCACTAATCTTTGAGGGGGGATAAGCAGTAGTGAATCTGAGATAAGGCTAAAGGAGGGGAGTAAGTGGATAAAATTAGAGAGTGGGGGATTATGGCTTGGGGGTTGAGCAGGGTACTTTTTGTGTAAGAAAAAAGTGTCTGAGAAAGGCAACAGTGGAGGTTAAGGAGAAGTAATGGGAGACTCCTTCAGTGTGAAGCCTGGGAGTATAGGTATAGAGCTGGCAGAGAGTATGGCTAGGTAGGTAGGCCTGAGGTAGCTTGGTCTATTAAGGGAGCAGGGGTAGTAGGGTGGGGGTAGATAGATGTGTTGTGGCTGACCAGGAGCAAATACCTTTTGGGAGGAAAAAACAGTAGGCATACACCTATTGTTAAACACTGGCTAGAGAAGGACAGGTCTATACAGAATAAGGTATCACATATACTGTTGGTTGCTTTTACTGTGTCTGGAGATGACTTCAACCAAGTAGGAGCACTTGTAGTTGGTATGGGTCATCTTCAAATTTGCCTGGGGTTTAGGTAAAGCCTTGTTTGTTTTGGTGCCAGGGACCTGGTCAGCTCAACACACCATAGTGGTTGGGGCAGAGTGGATGGAAGGAAAGTTACTCCTCCTTCCTTGGAACAGCATGTGATGAAGAACAGGTGGAAACAAAACAGTCTGCTCTGGAGGACGAGGCATGACCCCCTGGAAGGTAGGAATTTCCTCCCACTGCCATCTGTAACCTTGATGAATAATATTCAAAATCCATTTGTCTGGAACTATCTGCTGCCAAAAAGTGAAATGTCGATTAAGACTTTCAAGAAGAAAAAAAATAGCCTGGGTGGCGAAGGGGTCACAAGTTCTCTTGAATAACCATTTAAACTTGTTGGACTCCTTGATTTTGGGAGGTTCGAGACTTAATTTTGGAACCCCCCCTTGCCATTTCTTCTTAAATGTCCGTTTACCTCTATTTTGTTAAGACTGTTTATTTTGCTTTTTGCCAAAACTGGATGAGGAGCAAAATTCCCTGTAAAATGAGGGCTGCAAAATCCCTGTTCCCTGGATCAGCCTGCCCCTTTCATCATAGTTTTTGATCACCTCTGTAGCAGAGGGGGCAAACACTAAATCTCTATCCAAAGGTGAATTTAAGATCTCATTTTTACCATCATCTAGGAAGTTCTGAGAATGCAACCATGCAAACCTCTGCAAAAAAAGTACTAGTAGCCATAACCCTGGAAGAAATGTCAACAGAGTCATGCACACATTGTAAACAATGAGTAGTGACCTGCAACAAAAGAAACTACATTATTTAAAGCAGATTTTTCCACACATTAAGAAACTGCACATAAAACATTCATCATACTCTCAAAATTAGTCAGAACAAACATATCAGCCTGACAATTCAAAATTCTGAAAATCAAACGTGCAGAAGTACACACTTTTTTCCCATACCTATCAATAATTTTCCCATCTTTATCAGAAATAGTAGGACTGGAAATGACTAGGTGCATAGCATCAGTGGGATCGACTAGCGCTACAGCTGCTGGGTCATGTGTGGGAATAGTATATAAAAAATTAAAGACTGAGGAACTTTAAACATTCTGCGTTTTTACGGACAGCTGGTTGGCTGTCGGAAAAATTGCAGGCAGTAATACACACATCCTCTAATGCAGACAGAACAAAAGGTGCAGGGTCTGGAAAATCGTCTTGTAACAATTCATAGTATTTTCTGAGGGACTGAGAAACCTGAGTGTTCTCCCACTGAAAACACTGGCGCATTCTAGCAACAGTCTCAAACAGAAAGAGAAATTTCTCAGAAGGAAAATCAGAAAAAAACCCTCTCTTCTCAGTCTGAATCATAAATCTGTGGAAAAAAATGTATCTACCCCTGCATCTTACTTTTCATATTCAGAATCTTGAATCTCTTCCGTTAAAGAGGTATCTTTATTTTACCAGAAACTACTTTACAAGAAGGGTCAATAGCCCTAATTAAACCCTAAGTCAGACCCAGTACACTACTCTTATCCAAAGAAATTTGAAATGAGGTACATGCATGCTTTGTTTTCTGTTTCTTTTTGACTAAAAAATACGGCCAACCATGTTACTAATGACAGCAGCAGCATCCCTGGGGATGGTCACAGCATTCTGACCCAAAAGGGGGACCTTCCCTGGCCCCTCTCCCAGGACCTTCAAGAGTATCACTTCCTTGCACACGGACGGGACCTCAACAGCCACAGAGGATGTGGCTAACCCCTGGTTCATAGTGGCTGTAGGTGCTACATCAGAGGGATCCAGGGTAAAAGATTAGTGGTCTGAGGTGCAACAAATGACCACAGCAGAGTCACCCACCTGCAGCTGAGGCAAACTGCTAACCTGCTGTGGTGGTAAAGGCTGTTTGCTTAAGTTTTTCTTTTTGTAGATGGAGGAAGGCCTGATCACAGGACCAGCAGTCTGCTCCATGGTCAAGTCAAAAATGATGCCTCTTTCCCTAGGAAATTGAGCAACAAATATTGGTAGACACTACAGCCTACAAAACTTATTTTTTTGACAGAAAAACACAGTAAAAAGTACTTTAAAACATCATGCCAGCCCCACAAAAGTAAAATAAACACAAGTTCTACACAGAAGAAAGGTTTTTAGTTACTGTACACCACTTTTTAAAACTACATTACAATCTCATGACAGTCCTTTAAAATACAACATTCCTAACTTTAAAATAAATTTCCTGAAGATGAAAGTGATAGAACAGCAACATAAATAAGAAAATGGAAGTTTTTTCCCCAAAGGGAACATATCTTCCTAGCAAAGAAACAGGACAAGCTGACTGTCAATCCTTGAAATCTTCAAAGGAGCGCACTCTTCAGCAGTAATAAAGCTCTGAATAGCTTTGCACCCAAACTTTTTTTTGATCAGGTCAGTCAAGCTGCCTGACAGTTTGGGCACAAGGAAGGTGTTCTGAAGCTTTAGAAGCTGTCTGGCTCTTATCTACTTGGCAGGATATAACCATTATAGCTAAGGCTACTGCAGCAGTGATCAATATAATGAACAGCTACCAGAATCAATCAGAGGAGGTAAGAAAAGATTGGGAAGAGAGACTACAAAGGCAATTTGCAAAGGAACAATAAGAAGATATCTCTATGCCTCCCAAGTATGCGACAAAGTCCAGAAGGTGTAGGAATTTTTGCCTGGAAGTGTTTTCATAGGAGTTTTTATTCCCCAAGCAGACGTTTCTTCCAGTAGATAACAAATGCTGAAGGTGTGATGGAAAAGAGAGAAGTAACTAGGAACATGTTTTTTGGGGAGTTTAATGAGTTCACAGATTTAAAAAATTCCCAACAGAGTACTATGTTAGATTAAAAATATTGGGGATGTAAATGGCTGCAACTAAGGAAATTATACTTTTGAACTTGGTTACAGGATCTGAAATGTCTATACATAGTAAGTAATGCTTTATTACATTTAATGCTACTGGCTGCCAAAAAAGCAATTACTAATAAATGCAAATCAGAATCTACACCAAAATTAAATGAAGTATTTAATAGTGTAAAGAAGATAAAAGAACTAGAGGCAGGATCTTTAGAAAAGGGAAGGTGTAAATTATATAGAAATAAACTGAATTTGTGGGAACAATACATGCAGAATAATGTTCAGGAGAAGGGGAAAGGTTTAAGGGCAGACAGGAACTGAACAATTTAAATAATGTTGAAGAGAATGACTGTTAAATAGAAAGAAACAATATATATAATGTATAAGACATGAGTATGACAAATGTTAATATGGATTTTCTTTTGTGTGCCCAATTATTCTGATACTATAATAAAGATGTAAAAAAAAAAACAATGCAACCAACCATAAAAAAGAAAGGAAAAAACAGCTAAAAACTCTGGTAGACAAAAATATGGGATCACATCAGTCCAGATTTCTAAGCAATAGTCTGCCTCAGTTGTCTCCTACAGAGAAAGGATGAAATAAATAGTTTAAAATCTGGAGATCATGATCTCTAAAAAAACAGCAAACTTGTGATGTTTGACCATATATATCAAAATACTGCCTGCATGGGTAATACTAACAACATAAGATGTATTCTGAGTCACAAGATTGTATAATTGTTTACAAAGTAAACAACAAGAAGTCTAGTTAAGGCTTTAAGAATTTAAAGTTTTTTGCCTATACTAACAGGCAAGCAATAAGCATGACTTAAGGACAGCTTCTCCCAAGAACAGAGGCAAAATGATGGAATTGTCATTATGTTGGGTAGAAAAAGCCACCTAAAAAGATTTGTGTACAGTTTCTTAAAATGAAAATCATCTTTCTGAAGTAAGACAGTATCAATAATGATAAAGACCTGGTTCACAAGAACTTCAACATTGACAACTGTTTGAACTACATAACTTACTGTACCTTAAGCCACCATTTATTAGTGATGAAAGTGCTCTTGCTGGAGTAACATTAGTCACCATTGCATTTAGTGCTTTATCGACATCTTCTCTTATGAAAGTGTTAGGTTCTCCTGCCTTGTGTAACAATACTTTCACTGTAGCATCTAAATCCTGGTCCATATTCTTTTTCAGGTGTGTAAACATATCTGCTAAACAGACAACTGCAGCTCGAGAAACTCCAGATCTTAAGTTCTTCACCTGAAAAATAAACTAGGTTAATGAGCTGAGGTAGTGCAACATTTGAGTTATGAAGAGAAACAATAAACAGGCACACACAGGGAGATGTTACCAGGACATAACTTTTACTATTTCAAACAGGCAACAGTACACAATATGCACACGCACGCACGCACGCACGCACGCACACACACACACACACACACACACACACACACACACACACACACACACACACACACATATATATCTATGGAAACATTCTATATAATCACGTTTGTAATATCAAACATTTTTACTGCTGGTAAAAATGATTGAAATTTGATTTGATTGCTTCTACCAGTGTTACCTTTGAGGGAGGTCAAGGAAAAGCAGGGAGTGGGAATTGCCCTCTCCCTCCATTGTTGTGTGATCTCAGAGCTGGTATATATACATATAACTGGCAGGGGGATGGGGGATTGCTGCAAAAAATACAAGTTTTGTTGGCTATAAATTTTTTTTATTTTGAGTTTCCATTCTTTTGGATTGATGTTTTACTATATGATGTTTTTGTACTCTGATATTTCAAAGTACATCCATATATCCATGTGTGTGTGTGTGTGTGTGTGTGTGTGTGTGTGTGTGTGTGTGTGTATATATATATATATATATATATATATATATATATATATATATATATATATGGTTCCCTATCAGAAGCCTGAAACACTATAAGCTTGAAAATCAAAATCCTGAAACCAAAAGCCTGAAAACTCAAAATCCCGAAAACCCCAAATCCTGAAACTCAAAATCCTGAAAACACAAATAATGCTAATATGTCAATATAAAGACACTAATATCTACCGACTGACCCTGACCCTAACCCTAACCCTAAGGCCCGTCACTATCGCACACTCACCTGACCCAGCCTAACCCTAACTCACTTAAACCGCCCCTAACCCTAATTTTTGTCACTATTGCATACATGCCTAACCTGCGCCCTAACCCTAACTCACTTAAACCGCCCCTAACCCTAACATAAAACCAACCGCACACTTACCTGAACCCAACGCATGACCTAACACCACAGGGCTAACAATAGCAAAGCCACAATGACGTCAGCATGTCCATTTTGTGTTTTCAGGATTGTGAGTTTCAGGATTTTGGGTTTTCGGGATTTTGAGTTTTCAGGCTTTTGGTTTCAGGATTTTGATTTTCAAGCTTATAGTGTTTCAGGCTTCTGATAGGGAACCATATATATATATATATATATATATATATATATATATATATATATATCATATTTATATATTTATGCACACACACGTATGTGTGTGTAAATTAAAGTAGGCCTAGTAAGACAGATGGTTCATGTAACAATTATAATTAAGAAACAGAAAAAAAAGCAAGGATGTTTGTGCTGAAATCTGTTTGCATTCTTCAGAAGATTATACTTTTTTGGTGCTAGGATACTTTGTTTCTGGAAATAAAATAAATGGCCTGATCTGAAATATTGTGCATGTCATACTTAGAAATAATGTAGCAATAAAGCATGTTTAGCTGTGAGTAATCTCTGGTTTATCTTCAGCTGTTATGGTTTTGTACCCAAATAAAGCCAACCATCAGTACACTTGCATTACCCACAAAACAGACAAGATTTACTGCTACTAAGCAGAAACTATTCTAAGAAATAAGCCAACACAGGAACGGAGAAAGGAGATTCTGCTGACATGGATGACAGCAATTAGGAGTACAGAAAATAGGCAAGAGGGGGTTGGAATTTACTGGAGAAACTGGCAAAGGAACCAAGGTAATGTGAGCAAATAGACAGGGAGAAGGAATGGTAACACAGAATGGGAAGAGGCCAAGATTACGTTTGAACTGCAGATTAGAGAATGCCTTCCATATCAAGGACTGATATCAGAGTATAGGCAAAGAGAAAGGAATAGGGGATCCTAAGTGATAGACCAGCACTGGAAGAATTTGTAGTAGAATGCAGAACAGAAGCTGCTGTTAAAAAAGGGATAATTAGTAGGGAATATAAAACATTGCATTGTAACCACAGGAATTAATCAGAGGAAGTTAGAAAGTAATGGCAAGAGAGACTGGATAAGCAATTCACAAAGAAATAATAAAGGCTACATGTCTTCTTCTTCTTCTTTTGGCTTTTCCCGGTTAGGGGTCACCACAGCGGATCATCTGTCCACTCATGATTGGCAGTGGTGTTTTACGGTGTTGAGTTGCCAGCCCGGCACCCAACCTTCCACAGAAGGCATACACACACACACACACACACACACACACACACACACACACACACACACACACACACACACACACACACACCTAGGGCCAATTTAGAGTGTCCAATCCACCTACTGCATGTCTTTTGGGTGTGGGAGGAAACTGGAGCACCTGGAGGAAACCCACACGACCACAGGGAGGACATGCAGACTCCACACAGAAGGCACCCCAGCCAAGAATCGAACCGGAGAACCTGTTGCTGTGAGGCAGCAACGCTAACCGCTACACCAACGTATGGCTCCCAAATATGCAACAAAGTCTAGAGAATTTAGGATTTTTGAATGGAAGTGTATGCATAGGTATTAATTCCAAATAATTTTTCTTCTAGAAGATTGCAAATGTTGGAGGTGTGATGGGGAAGAAACAGGTAATTCAGAACATATTTTTTGGAATGTAATAATTTGACAGACATTAACATTTTCCTGCAGACTACTCTGTCATAAATACTGGGTGAGCAAATTGGTGTAACTAAGGAAATTATTTTTTGAGCTGTGTTACAGAATCAGAATTGCCTAGACATAGTAAGGCCTTGCTGAGTTCAATTCTGGTAGCTGCCAAAAAAGCAATTACTAGAAAATGGAAACCAACTGGACTAGAAGTAGTGAACATAATAACAGAAATAAAAGAACTGGCAGTGGGATTTTTAGAAAAGGGTTAGGGCAAATTACATAGAAAAAATGGGAACTGTGGGAACAATAAATGGAGAATTATGTTTTGAAGGAATAATGAGATTTAAATGAAGACAGGAACTGAATGAGCTATGTAATGTTAGAATGACAATGACTACATAGTAGATTATATGTGATGTATAATGTTTGCTACTGAAAATATGTCAATGTGTTTTTTTTTTACTTATATAAAT
This sequence comes from Protopterus annectens, assembly GCF_019279795.1. Taxonomy (NCBI): domain Eukaryota; kingdom Metazoa; phylum Chordata; order Ceratodontiformes; family Protopteridae; genus Protopterus; species Protopterus annectens. The sequence continues at coordinate 601,723,038 of NC_056737.1, forward strand.
GTAGGATTGCCCGTGTCATAAGTGATAACTCAATATTGATGTTTCTTGTTTAAAAGAAAAAAAGATTTATTGCTACTCTATAGCCCTTATATTTAAAAATGTTATCTTCCTTTTTTAAAATGATGTCATCACATTTTGGAACTTCATTTCACTTTTGTCTGTATTCATTTAAAAGACTTTCCATGGGTTGGTTACACACACAGCATGGTATAGCCTTAGCCTTGACCATGTTTGCACAGTATATAAGTTAAATATAGGAAACATCACTTTGCTTGATTAAATTAGTGTTAAGGTAAGGTAAGTCGTTTACAGCTGGTGATATGTTAACATACATTCTTACCCCTTTCAGATTCACATTTTGTGCCTGATGTTATAATTTAAAGTACAATCAAAGTTATTTTCAACAAATGATTTTTCAAGGGCACCATCAATATCAGAGAGCAAAGAGGAACAGCTTGAATATATTACACTGACATTACAACAGCACCGTGAAGCTTCTGAGTTCTGCAAATGAAATGGCACTGTACCTGTAGCAAGTAATTTAGTAGACTAGTGCAGAGATCTAGTAACCTAGGCCATAGTTCACAACACTAATACAAAAAAATGTAATCTGCTGGGTCACAGATTATGCAGTTAAGTAGCCTGGTATACTTCTGACATTAGTTTATTAATAGGATAATGTATTTTTACTTAGTGAAACAAAGATAAGTTCTACCTTTTAACATGCAAACAACAAAAATCTGGGCAAAGGTTCTTTACATCTTGCTAAAAAAAATCTGAGAGTCTAAGTAGTATGAAATCTGCATGTCAAGTGTCATAGATCCTCTAACTCCCTATAAGATTGTGGGATGCCACTTATAAACATGTTTAAAAAACTGAGCATTACTAAAAACTTGTCAGAATGTTCAGATGCTGCCAGCAGCCAGCAATGAATACCAAAATCAAGTGAAAAACAATGTTCAGGAGACCAGTGCTTGGATAAGCAAAAGGAGGGCCAAAAGGACAAAACAAAGAGCACGCTGTCGGAGACAGACAGGATTTTAGAGCACTGGTAATACCATTTACTAAACATAGCCAGATATACTGTGTTAAAGAAAAGACAATGACAGTACATAAGTAAATTCTACTTAAAAATACATTTTAATGGGGAGGTATTCCAATTACTATTCGGCAAATGTACATAGAAGTTAGTGAGCCTAATAAATGGAAACAAATTACCAACATGGTGAGTGTAAACAAAGCATGAGGCAGGGTACCTGTTCACTATGCTAGTACTGCAATCATCATTTCAACAATTCCTGTTCATCAACAACTGGCTTCCTGACGCTGAGACTGTGAAGTGTAAAATTTAAACCAGCAGAGCCAGTGGGAAAGAAAAATGTAGCAGTTTTAGTATTCAGTATAGTTAGACATTTGCTATGATTTTAAGTTACCCATAAATAAAGCTAGCGTGTCCATGCAAACTAGGAAGTAAATCATTATAGTCTTTAGTAAAAATGAAGTTGGCAAGCCAGTCTAAACTGGGAAAACTGATATATCCTAGTATAAAAAGTATTTAAACACAGACTAAATGAAGATTAAAAATGCATCAAATTCTGCAGTCACAATCTGCAAAGAAAAGTAAATATAGTAAATTAAAACGATTTGCAGCCAGTACAGTCAGAGCAGCTGACCTTCCACATCTAGGATTCAAATATGAAAGATCTCCTCTATATGTAACTGCAAATTTGTTAGAAGCAGTTTAGAGAACTGCCGATACCAAAGAGGGAAACTGGAGATCCCCAATGAAAACCCATGAGGTCACAGTGAGAAGACATGTATGCAACAACATGCTATTGTCATTACAATCAAGAAATCGAAGTGGGCAGCCTCCCTCTGATTAAGCAAACTTAATGACTACATAAGCGTGCCACCTCACTCATCATCGTGACTATGTATGCATTTTTAAGATGCAGTTGTACATATTTGCCATGTTAAACAAACAACATCAATCTACTGAACACATCACATTATCTGATGACATAGCCACAATCCAGTTTTGCTTAAATTTAACTTCTTGCTCATTTGGACATAGTTTCTTTTCTCTTCTTCTCTGGCCGGGCTGCCTAGCTCTAACTCTTCTACTGTTAGCAACTTGCAAAGCTTCAAAGAAGAAGGGGTAATAGAGGGACTACTCCCTTTCTTATTTAAGTGCCCCACTAATAGCACAAAATCGAAGAAAACATGCATCCAGTTTAACTGAATTAAACGAGTCTTCATAAACTACCCTAATTACACCTACCACAAAATACAAAGACATGGCGATGTAAACCTAGTAAAAGCCTACAAACAAAAATTTGCAAAATATTCTTTCAAATGTGTCTTCGTCATCAAGTCATCAACAGCAAAAATGGAACAATCCTGTCTGTAATTTGGTCTACTCTATTTAATACCTGTTTACTATTACCTTTTGCATACCTTATTTGGAAGAAATGTGTTTGGTTTGGGTAGACTGTGTTCCCCAACACCACTATCTTTTGGCGCAAAGCATCATATAAATTTTACAATCAATGATATTGCTATGAAATAGCTGGTAATTCTCCACAGGTATTGGACTGTTCCCTATCTTGAAGGTCATCTTACTGTACATTTGTTTCAAAGATGGAATGAAAATTCAATGATTGCAAGAGTATCTCCACCACTTGTGAGAGATAAAACCATATAAAGTACAGTTGTGTACACTTACCATAAATGTAGATGTTCAAGTTTATTCACTGTTGCAGTCATCACACTTGGGTTATCCTGCCAGGGGTAGCCCTCAGTCGGCCCGAATACCAGAGGCTTAGAATTTCTGCATCGGTTGCTGTCGCTCCAGGACTGACGTCAGGTCATCAATGGTATAAAAACAGGCAGCCGACGCTATTATATCAGTTTTTCTTGCCCAAATGTCAGGGGCCCCCAAATAGGGAGCTAGGTTATGGTGGAATAACATCATAAGTAGAAAGTAAATACTAAATAGCACTGTAAGGAGTAAGGAAGAGAGAGAGAGAGAGAGACAAGGGGGATGGAGGGTGGGAAACCAGGACTGCAACAGTGAATATACTTGAACATCTACATTTATGGTAAGTGTACACAACTATACTATGTTCTTTGTGTTTCACTGTTGCAGTCATCACACTTGGGTTGATTCCCAAAGCTGAAGAAACGGGTGGAGGCAGTCAAGAAGAGTTGGGGCTGGTTAGTATGCCCTGCAGAATGCGGTTGCAAAGCCTGCCCTGAATTTGGAAAAGATAGGCAGGTGGTAATGCTTGGTGAAGGTATGAACAGAACTCCATGTTGCAGCCTCCATGATGTCCCTGGTAGGGACCCCTCTGAGAAAAGCTGCAGAGGTGGAAGTTGCCCTAGTGGAATGTGTTCTGACACCCTGTGGGGGTGGTTTCCCATGGTGTTTGTAATAGAAATGGATACAGTGTGCTATCCATTTGGAAATGGTTTGTTGTGATATGGCCTTGCCCTCTGCTCCTGCTGCAAAGCTGACTAGTAACGTGTCAGATTTCCTAAAGGGCTCAGTCCTATCCAGGTAGAATCTGAGCTGTCTGTGCAAATCTAAAGAGTGCAGGATCCTTTCCCCCTTATTTTGAGGTTTAGGGGAAAAGGTGGGAAAATTAATAGATTGGTTGAGAGCCACACTGGACACCACTTTAGGCATGAATGTTGGGTTAGTCCTGAGGGAGACCCTGTTAGCAGGACAAATGATGAAGGGATCCACAGCCATGAGTGCTTGTAGCTCAGACACTCTTCTAGCTGAAGTGATGACCAGATGCAAGGCTGTTTTCCAAGAGAGGAATTTTAACTCTGCTGAAACTGCAGGCTCAAAGGGGGTTAGCGTGAGCTTTTCCAACACAAAGTTAAGGTCCCAAGCAGGGGTAGGGGCTCTTCTGGGTGGCCTTAAGTTGTTAGCCCCTCTGGGTGTGAAAATAGAGGTGGCTCTGTGCTGTAATAAGCAGAGATGGCAGAGGCATGGATTTTAATAGAAGAGAAGGATAGGCCCCTGTGAAGCAGGTCTGCTAGGTAATCCAGGATGAGAGGTAGGGAGGGCTGTGCTGGTTCAGCTCCTTTATCCTGGATCCAGGAGCAATACCTTTTCCACTTGTCAGCATAGAATTTTCTAGTGCTCGGTCATCTGGCTTCACGTATAACATCCAGGACTTGCTTAGGCTGGCCACTGGAGGAGAGGTCAAGGAATAAGCCAGGCTGCCAGGTTCAGGGTCTGCAATTGTGGATGCAAGAACTCTCCCTTCTGCTGGGTCAGGAGAGTTGGAATCTGAGGGAGATATCATGGAGGCAATGGTGACAGACTGTGCAGTAGTGGGTACCAGTGTTGGCATGGCCAGTCTGGGGCAATCAGGATTGCCCTTGGTCCTTCCTCCTTTATTTTGAGTAACATCCTTGTAAGAAGAGGTAGAGGGTGAATGCATAGATCGAGAGGTTTACCCATTGGAAGGACAGGGCATCCACTTTCCAGGCCTTGCTGTGAGGTTCCCTGGTGCAGAATTTGCTGAGCTGGTGCTTGTTGTGGGAGGAAAACAGGTCCACCTTCGGGGTACCTCATTTCTGGGTTACGAGGCTGAAGGTGTTGTGGTTTAATTGCCACTCGTGTGGGTCTATGAGATTTCTGCTTAAGTTTTCTGCCAGAGAGTTTTGGTTGCCTGGCAGGAATTGCGCTAGCAGGTGAATCTACATGGCTGAAGCCATGTGCCAAAGGGTCATGGCTAGCCTGCATAGTGGGTAAGAGTGGATTCCTCCCTGCTTGTTGATGTACCACATCACTGTGTAGTTGTCTGTTTTGATTAGTAGAGGCCCCGGAGAGAGAAGGCGTCTGAAAGCTGTCAGAACATGCTGAACAGCTAGCATCTCTTTTTGGTTCATGTGCAGATGAATTTGATTTAGACTCCAATGGCCTTGAATGCACCTGCCATCCAGGTGTGCACCGCAGGCATAGTCTGATGCATCTGTGGTTAGGGTCTGGGTGGTGTGGGGTTGTGAAAAGGGAAGTCCCTTGTTGTGGTTGTATGCTGCTGCCCACCAAAGAAAATCTTTCCTTAGACAAGGCATCATAGGTATAATAGTTTCCAGGTCCTGAGAATGTTGACACCAAAGGCTTTTTAAGTACCACTGAAGTTTCCTCATATGCAGTCTAGCATATGGAATTTGTAGAATGCTGGAGGCCATAAACCCTAGCGCTTGCAGGATTTTCCTTGCGGATAACTGGGTTCTGGTGTCCAAATGAGAGAAGTAGCCTGTCAGATAGGCTTGTTTTTCCTGGAGTAAGGAATGCCATCTGGGATGATGTGTCCAGGCTTGCTCCCAGGAATACATTTTTCTGACTGGAGACTAGTTTGGATTTCTTTTCATTTATACTGTACCCCAGTAAGGTCAGTAGATCTTTTACAAATGTCAGGTGCTGTAACAGCTTTTCCTGACTGTCTGCCTGAATTAGGCAGTCGTCCAAGTAGGGATAAATGTGAATATTTCTTTGTCTGCAAAAGGCAATGGCTGAAGCCAGGCATTTTGTGAAAACTCTGGGAGCAGTGGATAAGCCAAAGGGAAGTGCAGAGAACTGATAGTGCATAGATCCTGCCCTGAAATGCAAATATTTCCTGCAACAGTCTCTGACTAGGATGTGCAGATCGGCCTCTTTTAGGTCTAGAGTGGCGAATCAGGCATCTTTGGATAGCATACGAAGTAGCTGCTGGAGGGTGAGCATTTTTAATTTTAGTACCACCAGGAAGGTGTCTAGAATGGATAGATCTAGGTTTGGGTGCCAAGTGCCCTCGTTTCTGAGTAGCAGGAAAAGTGTGGAATAGAAACCTTGGCGTATCTGATGTGCAGTAACAGGTTGAATTGCCCTCATGGAGAGCATGGAATGAACTTGGTTTTGTGCCTCTGCCCACTGTTTGGCAGAAGATCTGGGAACAATTTTGGAGTTGGCTGTGTGTGGAAATAAAATTTGTACCCCTGGGGCACTATGTTGAGGACCCATTGATCGTTGGTGATGCAGACCCAGGTTTTTTGCATGGGAGGCAAGTTTTCCTCCTAGGGGCACAAGCAGGTGGGCAGATGTAAGAGGTG